>NW_011888813.1:6256872-6266813 GCF_000151845.1 Pteropus vampyrus
TTATGTTCACAGTTTATACATAGTCAAAACTGCATACAAAATAGGTATAAAACAATTGTATCTTTTCATAATCATAAGACTAGAGTATTAGATAAGCACTCCTAAGCAAATTAAGCCTCAATCTTAAATTGAAAAAAAAATCAAAATAAAGATCAACAAATTGTCAGAGCATGGATACATAAAAAGCGTTAGCAAGTTTGCTAATTTAAAGCATCAGAGAAAAGCTTGTCATGTTATTGTTGTCTTGTAAATTGCAATAGATATTTAGCTTACTGAAATTTAGCTAATTACTTCAACTCCTTAACTATATTAATTATAAAACAAATCTTTAGATACTGGTCACTGTTATATATACTCATCATCAATATAAACCTCAATCGTGATATTACTGCCAGCTAATTTAAAGTCTCATATTATTTTAATGATTAGAAATATAATTTTATCTGATTTCCAGGGACATAATTTAATAAGGGAGTGAAGTGATGAAAGTAAAATATTAAATCTTTAAATTGGGGGTATTGACATGTTGAATCCCTAAAGCAATCTAATTTGAAATCAAATGTGTCAATAATAGAAGAATCAATAATAGCAGGTTAAAAGATGAAAACTATTCAAACTCAATATTTGTTGAAATAAGTTTTATTCTATTTCTCTTCTTTTCATATAGATAAAATAATGAGAATAAAGTAACTAGAGTGACTACCCTGGGAATACTTACCTGGTTTCTAGATTTCTTTTATAAATTTATTTTCTGCATGGAAATACTCGCTTAAGACTGTGAACATGTCTTGGGACTAGTGGTCCCCAACTATATCCTTCTCATGTGCTGCCTGCCTTCTCTTCAGATAGATTATAGATAGATTAGATAGATAGATAGATAGATAGATAGATAGATAGATAGATAGATAGATAGATAGATAGATAGATAGAAAGAAATGTGATTGATGATATTAGTACTGGCTTTAATATGGATATTTGGCTGCAGATTTCCTGGCCATTGCGTGCTTCCACACCATTATTGCAAATGCTTAGAATTAAAGATTGTCGAAACATCTATGGATATACTTGACTTGGTGTATAAGCAAAGGATGAGAATAAAGAGATCACGAGGTATGCGTTTAATTTGTTTCAATACTGACATTCCGTTGTTTTGATTTTAGTTCAGGCAGACCTCAACCACCTGAAGAGAAAGACACATAGCTAATAAAACTTAAGGGCATAATTGCATAATTGTGTATAGTTAAATTTACCTGAAACATGCATTATCTGTTATAGAAAAGTAAGTTGGAGGGAAATAACCAAAAGCTTTGAATTCTAAGGTAAAGATCCTGGACTTTATATTGTTGTCAATAGCAAACTACTACATTTTTTTGATTATATTTTTCTTCTACTATATAAAGCATATTTTCTATGTACTAGGTGAAAATTATACATAAATAATTGAAGGCATGGCATATGTCTTCGATGAGCTTATACAGTTTAGAAGACAAAAATATACTTAAAAGAATTAACACTAAAAAAAAAAAACAAAAAACCCAGTAATTATATACACTCTATGGAATGAGAAAATGGAATAGTGTTCTGTTAAAAAATACAGTCATTGTATTTGCAAATTATATGATTTTTCTACATAGAAAAAAATACAAATATGCAAACACATTACTCAAAATAATGATAGAGTTTAGCAAGGTAATTAGATAAAAAATCATAATCCAAAAACAAAAACAAAATCATTGCATATCTATTTGAACAAAAAATTCAATGAAGAGAACTTGGATATATCAGAATTCAGAAATTAATTAGTAAAATATTTTCCTCATATGTGCAATATAAATCATACTTTTATTTTGTACATTTTCCAGAAATTTAATTGGAAATAGTATTTCAACATTATATTTGTTTATCCCATGCTTAATGCTTTAAAATTGTTGATGCATATTAACTTAAAATGTTCTAAAATCTTTCTACCATATAATGCCTTTTTTTGATAGTGTTAAAAAGGAGTGTTTGAAACAAGGACTACATACAGTACATGTACTTTGTCAGGGAGGTGATCCATGAGGCAGGAAGGAGGGAGTTAGTAAGACAGGGAAAGAGACAAGCTGGTATGAAGTCCTGCTGTTCCAACCGTCTCTGTGGACTACAGGGTAGGGGCTCCCTCGCAGCCACAGATGGCCTCTTAGACTTACCTGCCCGGAAGAGGGTGGCTGGGGTATCTCTCCACCCACTGGCAGTTCCCATTGGTTGCAGGTGACCGCTGGATGGTGTTACTTCTCCTGTGCTTTCTGGCTTGACGATTTTGTTTTGGAGACAGCTCTGAGACAGAAAAAAAAAGCATAACATGTTGGGCTTGAGAAATGACTGCCCAAGTGAATTATGTTTGAGTTCCAGATGAAACTGTCTCCTGCAATTGTGGGTGAATTCAAAATCGTGCCACAGGGACATGATGTGGATGTGAGATACCAAAGACATCTGCCACATATGTATGTTGAAAAATCTATGTTTTGATGCCATAAAGATCAATAACTGCTTTAAATATAAATAAATAAGTAAGTAAGTAATTAAGTAAGTAAATAAATAAATACATTTTTACTAGTGTCATAAACCCGGATTTTAGTCCCAAGAGGGACATGGTTGAAGCCATTAAGTTATTTAATGTATAAAAATAATAATCTCAAAGGTTTATTAACAATTAAATAGTATAATGGAGATTATCTTAATTTGTATTCCTGTTTCTCTGTAATTCTCTATCTCTGCCTAAATGTTTTGCTTTTTAGTTGTATTTTAAAAATAAGTAATATTCTAAGTTAACTGCACTGACACCTTGCTAAAGAAAATATCTACATAGGGCAGAAAAGTTTTTCACTCTTTTAAGTGTCTGCAAGTTCAAAATAAGAAACAAATTACTCTCATGAGATTAGTTCCAGCAGCATGAGATCACACTGAAGCCGCTATTCACAAAAATCACACAAGTAATTGCAAAATCCAAAATGCTTCACACCTTACAGAGTGGCTTATTTTACTACCTTGAATAAACTAATGTTCCAAGCTGGTGTTTGGACCAGTGAAGCAAAGAAATTGGAAAGATACTATTTTGAATAATGCATTGTTGATGTGTCCGATGACATAAAGATGATACTAATTCAGAAGATGAAAAAAATATATATTGCACTGGTTAGAGACCTTGAAGGGAAATGCTATGAAGAGTGGTACTATTTTTTCATGGAAATATCAAAACAAACTGCTTTGGACAAATATGCAAGTGGAAATAAATATTTTTTAAACAGCAACTACACATGCTATCTGTACACACGCTGGAATACAAAATCAAGTGCCATCACCAAGACCCATATCAATGCACTTAAATCTCAGCATTGCTTGGGGCAGACCTTGGCTCTGCCATGTATTTGTTGTTTGATCTACGGCAAGCTATCTAAGCACTCTGCCTTAGCACCCTAATTTTTAAAATGGAGAGAGCAGCATATCCTACATTGTAGGCTGTTATGAGAATTAAGTAAATTAATATTAGTAATACTAACCATATTAGTAAATTGATATTAAGCTGACCCAGGATATTTCTTGTTTACACTTCTTGCCATAGCCTAATTATTAATGATATCCATTTACTCATAATAGTGTCTTGCCTTGGAGGATAAATTATATGGCTGCATTAATATTTATTCTGAGAAGTCTGAGGTTTACATAATACATTGTCTAATTCTTCAACTTTACGCAGAGAACTAGGTTGAGAGTATTATTCTCTTTTGTTTCATATGGAGTCCTTGCACTACATAAAAAAAAATTGTTGAAAGTTTATGAGATAAGGAAATTTTTTAATTTGTATAATTATTGTGGATGGTTTTCATTTTGCAGATTGTTGAAGAATAATTATTGGTTTTTCAAAGCAGCTAATTGAAATAAAATTGTTCAAAAACTTGAATAAACGATTTTTTTTAATTGCAAAAACTGCATGAAATACATTACCCTGTACTGATATAGTTTAAGTATTTTAAGCAAAACTTAACTTTGGGACCAATAAAGCAAACATTGGTTAAAACATTCAGTGGCATTATTTAGTTAGCCTTTAATTTGAATCAGACAAAATAATTATTTAAATTAATAGAAATATTTTATCAATGTTTTGAAATTCATGATATAAAAATGTTTAAATTTCAAATCCATTTTCATTACCATCAGAAATTTTGATTTTATTTATCAATATCATAAAAGGAAAAATGATAGATTTAAAGAATGATTACACATTTGGAGTACAATTTAGAGAAATCTTGTTAATGTTTACAGATATATTTCAATTGGCCCAAAAAATAAATAATCTTTTACCATTTGCTATCACATACATGTGTGAATTATATTTCCTGTTGAAAGAGACAGTCAAAATACCTGGGGCTAGAGCTATCATACGACCCAGCAATTCTGCTTCTGGGCATTTATTCAAAGAAATTGAAAACACTAATTCAAAAAGATATATGTACCCTTATGTTCACTGCAGTATTATTTAAAATAGCCAAGATATGGACGTAACCTAAGTGTCCACCAACAGATGAATGAATAAAGAAGATGTGGCATATATAAATATATGCATGCACACATATACACACCAAGTGGTATACTACTCATCCATAAAAAACATAAAATCTGGCCATCTTCGACAATATAGATGGACCTAGAGGGTATTATGCTAAGTAATATAAATCAGAGAAAGATAAATATTGTATGATTTCACTTATGTGTGAAATCTGAAAGTCAAAACAGATGAGCAAGCTACACAAAACTAATAGGTACAGAGAACAAACTGATAGTTACTGGAGGGGAAGGGGGTAAAGGGATGGATAAAAAAGGTGAAGGCGAATAAGAGGTACAAATTTCCAATTATAAAATAAATACGTCACAGAGATGTAATGTACAACATAGAGAATATAGTCAATAATATAGTAACAACTTGGTACAGTAACAGGTTACATTAACTGTCATGTAGATCACTTCATAAGGTATGCAGATGTCTAATCATAATGTGGTACACTTGAACATAGTACATAGTACATAGTACACTAATACAATATTGTATGTCAACTATACTTTAATAAAAAAAGGAGAAAAGATTTTAAAAACTAGAGGAATCATTGGATAACTTGATTAATATTCAGATTAAATCTGAACAAAGTAATCTCTTCATAGACGTAAACCCAAGTTTCTTATTTAAAATTTTGAAAAAATCCTATTGGAAGTTTTAGAAAATTTTGAAATGTAATATGTCCTATATTCCTTTTACTTTGTATTTATGTAAAATAAAAAGAACACATTCTTTCACCAAGCTCCATCCAATATCCTTCATTTACCTCTTCATATTACCTCATTTTCTGTGTACCACGATATGAAAAAAATTGAGAAAATTAATTTCTAAAGAAGCAGTAACCAGAACCTTGGACAGTGCAACCGTGGTAAGGGGGAACTCCTGTATGTCCCCGGTGTGATTGAAAGTACTTCTCCTCTTTCAAAAGAAGTGAATTACGAGTCTTGATGAAATTTCATAAAATAAAGCTGCAGGAAGTATAAAGTTTACCTTGAGACTCTGTCAAGTTTATCTGAAAGCATCTTCTTAAGTGTACACCATATGGCCTCACAAAGGACAGACATTATGTTTGCCAAGATTCCTGAATCCACAACTTATGGATGTAAAAAATTCCTGATGAGGAGTCAAAGGCCAGCATTTGACCTGGAGTTCCATCACTTACTAATATATACTTATGGAATGGTTACTTTTTCTCCTAGAATCCTTTACTATCAAGTGTAAAATAAAGGTAAAGATTTAGGTCCTATTCACCTCTCATAGATCTGTTATAGTGACCAACTGTAATAGCATATTTCAAAGCTCTATATCTATTATCAAGAACTTTACAAGTACAGAGAAGGTATGTATTAATATATACCATGATCATTTCTTCTTTATCAGGTGAATTTGGTATGCTAGCTAGCTAGTAAATAGTTTATTTTTACAGTTTTACCTCTCTGATCCAAACTAAGGGAAAAAAGTTAAATCTCGATTTTTAACTTCACAAAAACTGAGTTTGTTGTTTGGACAATCTACAGGAGCTTGTCAAATAAAAGAGAGTAGGTATCCATATAACATGTAAGTCAAGGTTACCAAAACAAAGTCATTTAACAGATATTTATCCTGCCTCAGTTTGCACCAGATCTCTGGTCCAGAACTTGAACCTATAATGAAGTCTGATAAGGAATATGGTTTATTGGTGACATGGATGGTAAAACTCTCAGCTTGTGAGGCATTTGTGAATCAGTAAAATAACATTTCAGATAACTTGCTCACGTCAAACAGCAAAAAACACCCTCTTTAAAACAACCTTGGGCAACTATAAAATACAATCTGCAATAACAGTTAAACATAACAGTTCTTTGGGGACTTATATACTAATATATAAAAGTAAATGGGTCACCAGCTTTCCAATGTGGTTTGCCTTTGGAAAACCAATGGTACAAACTAGGAGGTATGCTAGAGAAATCAGTCTGTGCACAGGCATTGAAACGCTTTATGTTCTGTTTTGATTTCCCAAAGAATTACATGGTATCTCCACAAATGGTCCAACTCTCTTGATTATTAATTAGAGGTAGCAAAGGACTAAGTGGACAGGAGCTTTAATAAGAATAATGAAGTTCCCTCTTGGAATTTATTTTATAATTTAGTGATATGAGAATTGACAGTTCATGATTATTTTAAAAAATATCCTTCACTTCTTTTTAGCTGGGAACATAATTTGTTATGTAGCTTTCATGATCTTAATGACTGAAGGTTTATGTTTCTTTTGAAAATAGCAATAATAACAACAGTAAGTAATCACACACAGATCCTAACTGTGAATTACTAGTTGGGACATACAATATATCAAATTGTTTCTACAATGTTACCTTTAACACAAGGATTGTGATTCTGTTATTCCAGGAACAGCATGGACAAGGATTCCCACTCTGGCTCTTGTCCTTATCTGAAAGTAAACCTCATCTGGCCATTTCATTACACCGATAACTATATCTGCACCACTGAATTTAGCATTTGGCAATACATAGTCTTCTTATATACGTATATAGTCTTCATATATACGTATATTACCAGAACTCCAACCCGTGGGAACAAACGGTTCACATTAAAACAAACATCAGAATGTCTTTTTTGTAGTTTACTATGGCACCAACTAACCTGAATACTCCAGCACACATGACCCAGCTCTGCTGTGAGAGAAATCAGGTTTCTTAGTGATGAGGTATAAATCTGCATATGTTCTCTCATTTCTTTGATGAGCCCCCTCCTGGCTGCCTCTGCTGCCATTACAAAGCATTGTTGATGTGTCATCAGTAGAACCACGTTAAGGGTTGTCACTAACTCTTCTCCATGGGAACAAAGCTCCAGTGTGTCAACGTGTCTTCCGAGAGGCCAGTGCCTCAGACACATCCTTCTTCTTTAAGCTGAAAATTGAAAGTTCTCCCATTATTTTTAAACAGAAACTCAGTTTAAAAGTCACACAAACAGCCCCCTTTCCACTGCTGCATAAATGTGTCACGATTTAAACTCAGTTGAAACCACTTGCTCTTCAAGTATCTTCCCTCTTTTCCGCCTCTTCTACGTTCACTCTTTTTTTTTTCAAGATTTGATTTCTTACACTTAAATGGGTATAAGGAACTTAAAAAATTAAACAAAACAAATCGAATCAACATCGAAATTCTAAGTTTCTATGTCATGACAAGGGTAAGCTCTGATGAGATAAGAAATCAAATCTCGTTGAGACTACTGAGAAATAGATTTACAAAAAAAAAGTTTCTATAGTACATTTGTTAAACAAAAGATCTTTACTGTACTTGGATGATTTCCATTAATGAGTGTGAATCATGCCTTATTAACAGTGGCCCAAATGTGTAATGTGTTTTTCCTCAGAGAATTGTAACTCATCATTTCGCAGAGGAGATTCAGCCCAGTGACATTTTCTTTATGGGGACAAAGTCTGAGGAAAGCTATGTAAATCTCATTTCCCCCAAACTTCCTAATATATCTCAGCTTGCTAAAAAAAAATAAGGAAAAAAAAAAACTGATCCAATTGAATTGTGTTTAATTTTGTTTTTAATTTGTAAAAGAAAAACACAGATAAGAATGCGACATGGAAAGCTAGGTAGAGATTTCTAGAAGAAGGCATTTGGGCTAAAATTTTAAAAGGAGGATGACTTCCTGAGAGCTGTAACATTTCTAACCAGCCCTAAGAAGACTCCTCTGAGGTTGTTAAAAAATAATGATGTATTGTATACCCCCTCTCCCAACAGGCTCACTATTGGACTGAGAGGGGAAAGTGGACTCAACCAATAAAGAAAGGAAAAAATTTATTTTCATCACATCACAACCACACAAACTTTCAGGAATAATGTACTAATACACCTATCCCTATATTTTATTAATTGGGATATCTAAAAGATAAGTTTAAGTTCATGCAAAAGGATTAAAATAATAGTTTGCAAAGAATTGGTAAAATAGGATCATTTGGGTTGGTCGATATGTGTGTTTCCTTAAGACAAGGTAATCAGGAAGCAAAGGAAGAAATAGAAGAGGAAAATATACAAGCTAGATTTGGGCATACAATCAAAATTGGATAATCAGGGTTAAATGTCTTAGTATATCTTGTGATGATGGTTCACAGTATTTATTTTTAAGTAATTACTTCTTTATATTTCTGTATATATTTATTCACTATTAACCATCATAGCAGAATGTGAGTTTCATTCATTTTTGGATTCCTGATTTCTAGCATTGTTTTAAATAAGTAGAGATGCTCCTGTGTATTATTGTATTGGTTCCAACTTACCTCCTTTGGAGCAGAGATGAATGGTTTTTGTTACCCACTATAACCCTGATCCTGTTCATAGAGTCAAGAACATAGTAGACATTCCATAAATATTTATAGAACAAGTAAAGAAGTGAATGAATCCTTGTCTTTCGGGGAATGGGTGATAAATGTCTGCAATAAAGTAATAGGACACAAAACATGAAGGCTCATAAAATTAATTGAATAAGTTGAGATTCACATATTATGGTGCTGTTCTCCAACAATGTGGACATTGCTCATTTAAAAAATGAAAATAAAAAACAAAAGAATTCAATCCTATTAGTGTCCACCGAGCTCCACCACGTTATCTCTGTTCTCTCTTATGCTATGAATAAATGAATGATTAAATTCATAACCAAATTCCCACTCTGAGCATTTTCCTCTCCGTAGATATCTGACACCAGAGCTACATCATGGCTAGCGAGTCTTCAGTAATCTGAGTTAAACATTAGACCGTTTTCTATGAGCCAAGAGAAAATATAATGAAAGCAATAGGTTTTGCAAGTGTGGAGACAGAATCATGCAAGTGAGGGAAAAAATATAGACATTAGTCTCCCTTATGCCAAAAATAAACCAAACTTCGTGTGAGATTGACTGAATTAACCAGAAAACAAAAAACAGCAAATCCACGTCACAACTCTGAACATCCCCTTCACTCCTTGTTTTCATGTTGAGATATCATAAAGCTTACAATATCAGCTTTTGATGTCACAGTGTATAATGGTGCATCCAGTTAGCAGTCTACTGGCTAGAAAGAGAGGAGAATGTGCACCCAAATATCAATTCTCAGTTACATTATCGCCTCCCCTCTCACCCCTTCCTAGTCTATCTCATTACTTTCTTATCCTTATGGATCAAAGTGAGCCACTTAGCAACTGAAATAATTTTTTCTATTGATCCACTGACTTTAGGCACTTGGACCAGCAGCTCCATTAGTAACTGCAACTGGGTACTCCTTGGAGCCCAGGATTCTATAGAGGAGACGCTTTAGACCTGACATGTAAATAGCTCAGAGGGTAGCAAGAGACTGAATATCCATTA
>NW_011888813.1:6267303-6270785 GCF_000151845.1 Pteropus vampyrus
ACACACACCCTGTACACTGTCACATAGCATCACACACACCTGGAATAACCCAGTTGCTGTTACATTAAAAAACTCAAATCCTCTCCTCATTGTAAAAGAGCTCGTGTCTACAAACTGGTCTGCTTGCTCACTCCTTGTTTTATCTGGCACTGGTCCCCGAACAAAAATCAATCTCCAATTCCTTTTAATGCTTAGTACTAAATTCAGAAAGCAAAACAAAACATTGGAGCCTCACATTTATTATGGAACCTCTTTTATCTGGCTGGAGGGCAGCCTTCTAATCAAGGGAATGAATAAACAGTCATTTACTTACTTTGAGAGAATAGAGACAGCTCAATCTTCTTGAAGGCCAGGCAGACCAAATAGGCCTCCAATTTGTAAATCAAAACATTAGCAGCTTGTTAATCTAGCCTAGCAATTATTAAGATGTAAAGAAGTTTGTATTACTATGTTTATTGATGAAAGTTATAGGTAGGAGCAGAACTACTTACTTTTTTTTTTTCTCTGTGGAAGGAAAATATCCAGTAATTGAGACTAAAAAGGCTTTTTGGGGGACGTTTAGTGAAGCTTCGAAAATATTTTGTTTGTTTCTCAATGCTAAAAAAAAAAAGAGAAAAAGAAAGAAAAGAAAGAAATAAGTCAGTGACCTAAACAAGAAAAGCATTTACAATGTTGCTCCATCGCTTATTCAGAGGTGTGGCATTCTGCTAAGATCAACAAAAGATATGGTGTGAGGTTTTCACATCCAGGATCAGTAATGTATTTGACAGGTGGACAGACAGACAGACAGACATGTGTGTATGCACGCACAGGCACACACACACACACACACACACACACTGTTCTGGATTCTGGGTAAATCCAGAGAAAATTATTTCTCAGGCTTGCATCTTCAATACAGTTATTTCTTTTATCCACAGCAATAGCTGCATTTGTGTGTGCTTCTTCACCCACCATTCCAATTCACCAAAGTACATAGGACTCTAATGGGATATTTTGATGCAACTAACTGGGCAACCATCATTTTGATTTTAATGTTTTTTCTGGTGTGGTTTTTATTTATGCTGTGATTTTACAAACCTGAATCCCAATTGTCCCACATTAATTGTTTAAATTTTTTGTTATATTAGTATCAGGTACACAGTACAATGTTTAGACATTTTTATAGTCTAGGACGTGATCCCCCGATTGCTCTACCACCCAGCTGGCTCTACACACGACCATTACAATACTATTGACTATATTCCCTGTGCTGTACTCTACACCCCTGTGACTGTTTTGTAACTAATTCATACCTCTTCATCCCTTCACCTTTTTCATCCAGCCCCTGAAACACCCCTCCCTCTGACGATCACCACTCGGTTCTCTGTATCTGTGAGTCTGTTTTCATTTAGTTTGTTTGTTTCTTTTGTTCCTATGTTCCACATATAAGAGAAATCATATGGTATTTATTTTCCTCTGTCTGACTTATTTCATTCAGCATAATACTCTCTATGGACATCCGTCATTGCAAATGATAAGGTTTCATTTTTTTATGGCTGAGTAATATTCTATTGTATATATGTACCAAACTTATTTACGCCATCATCTACTGATGGATACTTAGGTTGCTTCCCATATCTTGGCTATCATGAATAGCACTGCTGTGAACATAGGGGTGCATAGATCTTTACGAACTAGTGTTTTAGTTTTCTTTAGATAAATACCCAGAAGTGCAATTTCTGGGTCAAAAGGTAGTTCTATTTTTAATATTTTGAGAAACCTTCAAACTGTTTTCCATAGTGGCTGTACTAATTTGCAATTCCACCAACAGTGTACGAGGGTTCCCTTTTCTCCACATCCTTGCCAACATTTGGTTTTTGATGTATTGATGATAGCTTTTCTGACAGGTGTGAAGTGATATCGCATTGTGGTTTTAATGGTCTCACATTAATTCTTAGCCTCTCAGGGGGAGTGGTGATGGAATGATATCTTCTTTATGCATTATCAGGTAATAAAAATAAAACCTAAAATGTGATGGTTTACAAATGTATTAGAAAAAATATAAGCAAATATTTCTACAATTTCATAGTAAAGAAAGACTATAAACAGAGCTTCAGTGTCAGAGGCAAAATGGAGGAAACATTGATAGATTGGATGAATTCAGGGGAAAAAATGTTCCACAAACAAATGTAAAAGATAAATTAACTTGGAAGCTATTTGCAACATATATGACTAATGTGGCATTGGTATCCTTCATTGAATGAAAGCTCTTTAAAACTAAAAAAAAAAAGTGACACCTTTGCTATTGTGTCCAATAGGATTATTATCTATTATTCTGATATTAATTTTGATATTATACTGTAAAAGCCCTGATGAAATCAAAGGGCAGAAATTACTCCCTAGAGAGTAGACAAGGAAATATGGCAAGGATGAACACCGTCAGTGCTAGTTTAACAGTGTCCTGGGGGTAGTAGCTGGAGTACAATTAAATCACCACTATTGCACTTTAAATATCTTACAACTTTGTCAATTCTACCTCAATAAAGCTGAAATTTTAAAAAATCTGGTGAAATTTGTACATCATATTAAAGAAACAATGCATTTCATGATAATCCGCCTATTCTAGCCGTCTCATTCATTTTTTCCTGCTCTATCAGAATCTCCAAAGAACATACATATCTCCCACAATACAAAATTGTCTCTCAAACATAAATAAAAGAATTTAAAAATAAAAAAGAAAATAAATAAGAAACATGTATAAAAATTAGTGAAATTAGCGAAATTATTGGTTTGCATGTTATGTGACTGAATACCTGTAAAACATAGTTTATCTTTACTTCCCCTTAACATTTAGAATCAATCACTTTAGTTAACATTATAAGCTTTTGTGTGTATTCCTTTTAGATTGCTAAGCCTTTCGTAGAGCCCATTACTATGGAGATAGTCACTAAATATTTTGCATATTGGTCTCGGGCTTATCAGGGTAGCACCATTCTCACTTCTGCCCCGTGGATCCAAGACTCACATATTCTGGTTATAGCAGAAACTACTTCAAATGTATATATTACTTCCTCATAGAAAGCACACCGACCCCAAATACAGTGTTATCTTAGGGCTGATATTATAACTACATCTTCCACTAAAGAACAGCTTTTTTTCTACATGGTCAACTGCTTCTGATAAACAGATACATGATAAAATGAGTGAATTTCACTGGCCCTGGTGCTTTGACTAACACAGTTGGTTAAACTGAGTTCCTTGTTCTGTAACAATAGTGTGTGTGATATCGTGGGGATGGCATAACACGTTCCAAGACTCTACGTACCCTGGCAGAAGCAAAGCAGAAAGGAGGGTCACGGTGAGGAAAATTACTCCCTCTTCCAGTATTCCACTGAAAGGTCATCTCAGGACATTGTACTACACTGGAGTCTCAAAACTGTTGATTGTTGATGGCACTTTGTACCAAGCAGTGGGATCTACCAAGTCAATCATAACAAATG
>NW_011888813.1:6270835-6277192 GCF_000151845.1 Pteropus vampyrus
ACTATGGAGATAGTCACTAAATATTTTGCATATTGGTCTCGGGCTTATCAGGGTAGCACCATTCTCACTTCTGCCCCGTGGATCCAAGACTCACATATTCTGGTTATAGCAGAAACTACTTCAAATGTATATATTACTTCCTCATAGAAAGCACACCGACCCCAAATACAGTGTTATCTTAGGGCTGATATTATAACTACATCTTCCACTAAAGAACAGCTTTTTTTCTACATGGTCAACTGCTTCTGATAAACAGGTACATGATAAAATGAGTGAATTTCACTGGCCCTGGTGCTTTGACTAACACAGTTGGTTAAACTGAGTTCCTTGTTCTGTAACAATAGTGTGTGTGATATCGTGGGGATGGCATAACACGTTCCAAGACTCTACGTACCCTGGCAGAAGCAAAGCAGAAAGGAGGGTCACGGTGAGGAAAATTACTCCCTCTTCCAGTATTCCACTGAAAGGTCATCTCAGGACATTGTACTACACTGGAGTCTCAAAACTGTTGATTGTTGATGGCACTTTGTACCAAGCAGTGGGATCTACCAAGTCAATCATAACAAATGGGAAATCCATGTTCCTGAGCCCATGAATAATTTCCACTGCTCCTGCTAGAGATACTTTGTTCCTGAGGCCTTTGAACAAGCAGTTGAGTTGCTGGAGGAAATTCATTTCAATCCATACAGATTCATCTTGTTCACAGGTTTATGAAATGTATTGTCTCCAGTGAGGCTCTGTATGTGTGTGTTTAGCATTCAAATGTAAAACAGTTCTGAAACTCATATTCTGAGCCCATTTTCTTTGAGCCTTCTAACATTTTCTTCCTTGTCCAGCACATCCAACCAATCAGCCACTGCTTATGTACTTATGTAAATCCATACATTCATTTTTATCTCCATACAATACAAATGGAAAACAAAAGATTCTGCTTGATGTTCGCCAACTGGAAGAATCTATCATCCCACTGTCTTTCAGGAACAACCTTACGGAGAGTTGGAATACTTCAGAAGCCATCTGCACTTAGCATCAGCATGCCACACAGTACAGTCTGTCTATACACCAGGCCCAATACACTTTTTTCAGTAGTCAACTCCCAGTCAGCGGAACTCCGTTGTAGATTTCGCTGGGCGTTGAAGAGGCAGTAGCAGTGCAGCAATTCTAAGCCCAGGGAGAAGGAAGCTGCTCATGCAATATCTTTGCTTGTCAGCTTGTCAATTTCCTGAAGAAATAACCACTGAGTAGAGGATGAGACCTTATATGAGATTTTCAATTCTGCCTTCCCTTAGCTTGGGTGAATCTTTTAGTTTCTTTCTCTCACTTTATATTTCTTTATTCTACTCCTAAGAAACTTTATATGATCTTTTCAATGGGTTTAAGCATTGAAAATAATACAGTTTGTGAAGGTAAGACTGGTTTAGCAGACCTATACTTTCACTCAGCCATATACTTCTCTTTAAGAAAAAGTCAATTATCTGTTTAAATAGAATCAGAGAAGAAAGATAATACAGAAAGAGAAAATAATAAATATATCATGCAATATATGAAACACTTTCTGGTCATACAAATTTTTAATTCTTATAAGTGTAGCCAGATTACATTTCAACGAGAACAAATGAGAATCAACACTTAGCTATTTTATTATGTCACCTTGCTATTTTATTATGTAGCCCTGTATTGCCTTTTATACAGGATCATGATACTGCTGTTCACCATTTTGTCCTTCCATTAAGAATTAGTTGTTTGCAAAACTGTGAAATATAGAAAGCGTACCTATGAAGCCACTTCTTATTTTCAGTGCATTTTAATCCTGTTTGCCCAAGTCCCTGCTCTTCTTTCTTTCTTAGTGGCACCAGGGTTTCCCAGGCCCTTTAGTTTAATAAAGAAAAAGGTTTTGTATGGATTCACACTAACATGTTAGATGAGTTAATATTTCTTTTCCATGTAGGCCTAAAAAAGGTAAAGCTTAGCCTGAAGAAAACGATGTTTACTGACTGGTAAATTTCAAGCACACTGGCACTTGGGAATGGCATTCTGCGGTCACTAACTTTGGACCTCCACAGTGGGACCCAACTAGACATTTCTGAAGGGACTATCTGCTAGAAAGGTGTGTCGAAAAATCGAGTTCATGATAAAGGAGAAAGCTATGGCTATTAAGTAAGGGGCCCCAGCAAGCCTTTCTCCAAGCTGACAAGCAGGTTTGGTCTATGAAAAGCCTTGTAGTGAGTAGTCCACCAGGCAGCACGAGCGGCCCTTGTGTTGTAATGTCACTGATGATAGCATGGTTGACACAAGTAAGATCCCTATGACCAGGGACTTTAAAAATCTCTTGTGTTTTTGTCATTTCCTGGAATTTTTCTTTTTTGATATTTATCTAAGCATAAGGTTCATGCAAAGGTGAACATTCATCGCAACGTTTGAGAAAAATCTCTTAGCTCATTATGTGTGATGAATATGTGAAAAATAAGCTTAAACTGCTGCCAAAAATGTTTCTTGTGACTTTTTAATTATGATAACTTCCAGAAAAGAAAAAAAAAAAAGGTAACTTTGAACTGAGTGCCTTTTGTAAGTAACCCCATGTGAGGAAATCTTGCTCTTATAGATTTAAACGTTTTGCATTTCCCTGATTTGCATACCTATTAAATCATAACTTTGATACAGTATTTTTTTTAGCATTTTATTATTAATATAGCTGACAGTCTGAGTAAGTTCACACCTCTCAGAAGTCAGTAGGGACTTTTAATAAAGTACCTAAGGATTCAATTTGTGATTAACTTAAAATAATTTTTCTGAATAAAAGGAATATACAGGTCCTTTATTTTTATATACTCTCCTTTTATTTTAAAATAAATATTTGCAATATAAAGAAACTAGGGCAACATCAATTTTTATAAATTGTATGCCAAAAAAAAATGTCAAAAACAGAAAACACATGCTCAACTATACTGGTATTTAAAATATTGAATGTGCTATTCATTTTGCTCAATAATTTGCTTTTTAAAGGGATTAAGATATTTAATTATGTTCATAAAATAACTATATAATAAGCATGAATCCAACTAATGATTTTCAAAATAAAAATGATTAAATTGGGGGGAGGGGGCTTTTCAACCTAATAAAGACTTACTTTATTTATAAATTGTTTCTTTTATTCCTTAGGGAAGCTTTGCTCAATATGTAGAATTAAACCAATGTCTATACAATTCCAAATCACTTATAATCCTTCTTTTAAATAAGTCTGGGGAGTATGTGTATACTGCACTCATAGCTTTTTTTTTAATTGATTTAAATCTATTCTGGGAGTAATCTGATATTAAAGATTAGCTAAATATTAATTTGTCCTTAGGCAGAAACTAGTTGGATACGTACTTTTTTTTTTTTTTTTTTTTTTTTTTTTGCTTTCCCCAATGGGTTGGGCATTGGGGAAAAAACTTAACAAGTGGGCAACTCTCCCAGCCTTTCAACAGTTCTGGGCAACTCAAGGGAAAAACAAATATAATAACACAATGAAAGAAAATGGATTACCCCTTTTAATCCCTTGGTTTAACTTTTGTTGGCTCCCTCCCTGCCCAAATCAACATAAAAAAAACTTCTAAGTTGCCAGTGAAGTGCTGACAGGGAATAGATTGCCATCCCAAATATCAACATGTACCAGTTTTTGTTTATGTAAAAGCAGCTTCTCATTCTTTTTCATGTTGATTTTAACCCCAAGGCTGAATATAGACTAAGACACTTGGAAGTATGACAGAGAGGAGGCTTATACCTCCAACAGAATGGTAGTCACAGAGCATGTGCTCTACAAACACTTGTCAAAGCCATCTTTACATTTATGATATGCCCTTGATAGGTATTCTCATATGATATTCATCTTATAAATATTACCTATTCTAATCAATCACAATGTACAGAAAATCTTCATGCCCACGCCATGCCTTTTTCCTTCTTAGCATTGTCTCACTCTTCAAAATTCAGCATTTGATCTACTGACCTACCTTCCTGTAGCCATACCTCTCCCTGACTCTTCAGAAAGTATTTGGCTCTGCTTAAAACCAGCTCTGAGAGAACTGTCAATGTGATCTCTTGGGTGAGATTAATTCTCGTGCCTGCTGGCCTCTTGGTCAAGTTTATTATTAATAATAAATCACAGTTGGGCCACCTACCTCCTCCGTCTTCTCTCTTTTTCAATGGTTTCCAGCAATCTTCTTTAACTCTTGCTGTCATGATGCTCAGGATTTAATAGGTCTTGCTCCTGCCTGATCCACACTGAGAACTCACATTATTTTCACTGTACAGATTCATGTCTATACAGAATTAGTCAAAATATTCTGAAGCATTAGCCTAGGCTGTCAAATTAATGAAATTCGAGCAGACTTTACATGAAAGGAATTAAACAATAAGCAAATTAAGAAAAAATCATTTATTCCCTTGGGCTATCTTCTTCAAATATATGTAAATTTTAAAGCAGGATTATTTCATTTCAAAATTGTCCTCTCATTAACATTTCTAGTTTATATTATAATTGGGAGGTAGGACATTCTATATTTACTGAAATTTTTGAAAGTATTGTTACATCTACAAACTGTAAAGCAGACAGTGGACCAACTTTAGAGCTGCCACGGATTAGAAGTGTTAGTAATCTATACATCTCTTACTTGTCCACTTTCTTGATTAGCAAGTTTTAAAAGCCATGCTTCTTAACTCTTGACATATTCTTAGGGAAGCAACTTTGGTAAACTTAGAATTAAATGTAAAGGCAGCTTCAGATACAAGATCACATAGCACAAAACAAAGCCTTTATTTTTAAAATCTGGTACTTTGGGTTAAAAATTCACTTTTCTCCTATTTTATGATCATACAAAAGCCAAATAACTTGGTTTAGAATTTATTAATCCAAATACTTCCTTGTCTATCTAAATGCAATTCTGCTCATCTTTCTTAAAAGCAATCTGATCTTGTTCAAGTTAAACTGCAATACATTCAGAGAGACAGCTCCTTACCTCACCTTCTCTCCCTCCCCCAACCACAGAGGATTCACTGTGATGAATGTGGCTATCCAAGTCTGCATTTCCAGTGATTGCCAGATGATCCACTGGTGCAAATGAAGCTGGAAAAGCCCGCTGGAGGCTTCTGGGAAGATTTCTCTCCTTTATAAGGAGAGAGAGAAAGACAGGGTGAGGGGGGGTGTGGAGGGAGAGAAGGGAAGCGGGGAATGATAGAGAGAGAAAGAGAGGGAGAGAAGAATGAGCAAGCAATGTGAGAAGAAACAACTATATTTACCTTCTTCTTTCTTCATCTCTTGCAATTCCCTTCCTTGGCCACTGTGCTGGAAGCTTCATAGCTGCTTCGGTCATTTTGCAGCCATGAATGGAAGCCGCAGAAATGGTGAACGGGCCTTGGCATCATTTCTCTAGTGAATGAGCCAATCCAAAAAAGTTCCTACTTTGGCGTGTTTTCTGATATAGTTTTTGTCTGTTTTTTGTTTTTTGTTTTTGTAATTAAAACCAAAAATTTCATTGTTGATACAAAGACATAATATTTAGAGATCAATCAAAAGTTGAGATATTTCATGTAAGTGTAGATAAGCCCACTGTGGGATGCTTTAAATGTTTATGAAGCATATGTAAGAGAAGTAGATGCTTGGAAGTTAACATTTCTTATGACATGTGGAGCTGTTTTCCCAGAAATCTGTGATACAGGAAAATAATTCAAGCTATACTGGTCTAGGGCAGGAAATCACTTACTTCCTGCGTGATTCCTTAGCATTCGACTCATGCCTTGATTGTAGAATTTATCATGCTTTTTTGTAATGAACATCTGTTTGTCTTTCTTGTGAGTTTGTAAGCTGGTTGATATTTTTATATCTGAAGTAGATTTCATTTGGTATATACTGAGAAATTGTTGAATGAATACACAAACACACACACACACACACACACACAGTTGCTACTCAACTTATGATGGCTTATTTCCTGATAAACCTATCATCCCTAAGTTGAAAATGTCCCATGTCAAAAATGCATTTACTACACCTAACTTACTAAGCATCATAGCTTAGTGTAGCCTGTGCTTTAGGGTGATAAGGATACCTACACTAGGCTATAGTTGGAATAATTATCTTCAGTTCATCTCAAGAGTAATTGTCTTTCTCTTTTTCATTTCTTCTCTCACCAGAAGCAGGAGACACAATGGGATGTGAAAACACAAAATGCAGTATCCAGAAAGCACTGGCAACACAATACACTGTAGAGTATTGGTTGTTTATACTCCTGACCGTGGAGCTGACTAGGAGCTGCCAACATCATGAGAGAGTATGCTACTGCATATCACAGCCCAGGAAAATATCGAAATTCGATATTC
>NW_011888813.1:6277242-6283027 GCF_000151845.1 Pteropus vampyrus
ATGGCTTATTTCCTGATAAACCTATCATCCCTAAGTTGAAAATGTCCCATGTCAAAAATGCATTTACTACACCTAACTTACTAAGCATCATAGCTTAGTGTAGCCTGTGCTTTAGGGTGATAAGGATACCTACACTAGGCTATAGTTGGAATAATTATCTTCAGTTCATCTCAAGAGTAATTGTCTTTCTCTTTTTCATTTCTTCTCTCACCAGAAGCAGGAGACACAATGGGATGTGAAAACACAAAATGCAGTATCCAGAAAGCACTGGCAACACAATACACTGTAGAGTATTGGTTGTTTATACTCCTGACCGTGGAGCTGACTAGGAGCTGCCAACATCATGAGAGAGTATGCTACTGCATATCACAGCCCAGGAAAATATCGAAATTCGATATTCGACTTTTAGTTTCCACTGAATGCATATCACTTTTGCACCATCTTGGTCAAAAAATTCTAAGATGAGCCATTGTAAGTAAGGGACACACATACACACACAATTCCCCCCCAAAAACTTTTCTCTCCTCCATTTTAATTACTCATAAAGGGCATAAGATTATATATATACTTATATATGCACACACACACATATATATATAGGTAAAGTGGGGTTTCATCGTCAACACTGATATAAAATCAGTGTTGACGATGAAACCCCACTTTACCTTGTCTCAGGATTTAGTGAGCAGGGTTAGAGATCTGGAGTTTTGAGAAATGCTTAAATTAACAATAGGAAATAGAGAAGCGATGACAATTTGCATCCAGAAACTCTAGAGTGCTGCTCATAATATATGAATTTAAAAAATAAAAGAATGCTTGGTACTGAATGCCATTCATCTTACTGTATCAGATGAATTCTAATGCAAACAACACCAAATTCAGCCACTTCAAATGGTATCCCAACAGGCCTCAGGACCCTTCTGATTTTCTTTATCTTGTTAGATTTCATATTATTTTCACTCAGCACCCACTTACCTCAGTCTCAGTTTAATGGATTTCCAATTGGGAAAGTGCAATATTCAAAGCTATCAAAAGCGGGTCATTTCAGGGGTATGGCTGTTGGAAGGTTTCTCTTATACTCCTCTAATCATTAAAATATCAATGAGAGCGACTTAAAGCCTAAGTGACAGTTATACTTTCAGTTACTCGCTGAGACCACATCTATTCAGGGCAAAGTGAACTGAAACTCCATCAGAAAAGAAAATAAGGGCCATTCACAGCCAGAGAGTTCATTATCATGATATTTTTTTCTGATGTTTTAAATTATCTTTGTGGATGGATCTGAATTCATAAGTTCTTTATATAGCTCTAGTTCACTTTAGTTGTTCGAGATTATTTATAGAATAAGGCTCACCATGAAGGTCCTCAAAATATATTCGAATGAATGAGAATTTTGATTATAATATTTTGTGCAAATAACCCCTCCTGAGCAACATAAATGAAGCTAAACCTAGAATGGAGGTCCTGTAAATGAAAAAGAATACACTCATTAGAATTGGATTCCTGGCTCTGTAAAGCAAGGCATTTACATTTTCCTGAGCCTCAATTTCTAATCTGAAAAACAGGAATAATAATATTTATCTTAGATAATTCTCTTGATGACAAAGAGAAAATACCTACAAAAAAGTTCTTGGTGTATGGTAAGTAAGCACACCACAAAAATAAAAATCAGTTAACATCATTATAATTATTAACATTTACTCTATTTTAAAATTATTTGGTGAAAGTTCTCAGAGGATACATAATTGTATTATTGTATGTTGTGTTACTAAATTAATATAGAAAACTAAATCTAAAGTAGCAGAAATAATTAGCATAGGATAAAAAGAACAAAAGAATAACATATGAATCAGGTAATTTTATCTGTTCTAAAAAGAATTCATCATTGCTCAACCATTATTCAGTAACTTTATTAGTTATTTAAATTCTCCAATAATCATTTCTTGGATTAAAGTTACTTAATAAATTTACTCTTCTATTATTCTTAAAATTGTGAGTACATTTAGCAAAATATATTCTTTTTTAAAAAATAGAGCATAGAAATATATGAAGATAGAGCTTCTCCCATTACAGCTCATAAAATAATAAGAAAATACTAAATAATAGTTTTAGATAAATACTAAATAAATTTAAAAATAATAACGAAAATAAAGTTACACTCACTTAAACATGATGGAAGACTTAATGGAATATCTCCTGTAATTGAGGAAATCAAAAAACAAAAAAGATATTATTAATCAATTAATTTCGAATTAGATTCTTAGCAATAGATAATCAATAATTGTCTCCGGAATATTATTGAGGATCTTGAAGTAAGAGTAGAATTTATATAGACATGTCTAAAGTATAATTATATTTTAAGCAGAGAGACAAGAGAGAAGTGAATTAAATACTAGAGTCATAAAATTTCTTAGCATGTTAATTGAAACCAAATACAATAGGCAAGAACATGACTAGCAAGGTTGATTTAGGCTGAATTATAGGAGACCAAGCAAGTGTTAATAGAAATGTTACTAGTTTAAGGTACTCAATGATTAAAAAATAACAAGTTTATACACTGGTGAGGAGAAAAGGAGGAATACACAGATTAAAGAGTGCGTCAACTGAACTATATAAAAATATAAAAAACTAAGAGGCAAATTAGACATTCAAAGAACATAGTTTATCATATATAGTAAACACATTTCAGAATAAAGAGCATTTAAGAAGCAACAAGAATAATAACTTTTTTAAATACTCTGAAAGACAAAATGGCCAAAGTTTATAAATAAAAATTCATCAAATAATATAAAAAAATAGAATAACCACATGAAAAAAATTTAAACAGAATAAATAAAACTGAAATACTACAATTTTTAACTTTTTAAGCTGATAAAGTATTATTTTAATGACAATATGATATGCCAGTGAAGATTCAAGGAAAAGGTCCATATCCTATACCTTAGGTAAGGGATGGTTCTGATTCAAGATACTATTTATATAAATTATTGAAATAATATATACACACAAAAGATGGAATTACATTTATACACTAAAATTGATGTTGATGAAATGCTTTTAATGTGAAAGTATATTAATAACATATTGAATTTAAAAAGAAGCATATAATACATACATTTCTCAAAAATAAAATAAAGACAAATACACATAAATAAAACACGTACGCACACACACAGACATTTCCAGTCCATAACTCTGTAAACAGAAACAAATACTTCTTTTAAAAACATATGGGTAGTAGATCTGTTTTCTTCTTATTTTCTGCATTTTTCAAATACACATTTTATTCACATAAGATTTCTTAAATTATGAAAAATAAAAATAGAATAGTCATAAAGAAAGCATAAAACAATCACAATATTGATTTTTTCTTTATTTACATTAGAGCTAATGTATATGTAATTAGGACAAAATCAGTTAGAATGGAAATAAAGATGTGGGTGGGGAGAAAATTATAAAAATATTATTTTATGAACTTACAGGAAAATTTATATTTGGAAATCTACAGATGTATAACTTCCTGTGAAAGAAGGTTGTGAGGTATTTTTCTAAAACTTTCCATAAATATTTTGGGATCCATAGTCTATAGGAAGACATCAATTGATATATATATATATATATATATATATTAATTCTGTATACTGACATGTTGTCAGGTCAGCCTGGGTGAATATGTTAAGTTTATTTACATTTTTAGGAGAAAAAGAACTAAAATTTTATATTCTTATGTTGCCTCAAAGGTTAATATTCTGAGTCCACCATCTCAGCTTACAGACAACAGAGGCTCTTTTTCAATCCATTCTGAGTGCAGATTGTAATACCTTTGATGTAGTGGTGTCACTGAGGTGAAGTCGCTCACTGAATAAAATTTCCCTAAGGGGATCTCAATTAGTCTTCTCAGAGAGCCCTAATAAAAGTCAAAGAAGAATTCTCTAATTGTAAATTTAAATCCTACTGACAGGTCCTTCAAATGTGAGAGGCTGCGTTTCCCTGAGTTTTGGGATCATCACAATTCTCTCTCCATCTTCAAGTTCCCATCTCAAATGTACAATTGTCTCTTGGAGTTAGTTATATTTGAATGGACATTTTTATAAAGTGATTATCTAAAAACTCTCATTTATCTCCAGGCCTTGCCTTCAGAAACACACGCATGTGTACATATCCAAGATAGCTTGAACTTTCTTAAATCTAACATCTACATTTCAGTGGAAAAAAATATTGCAGCACAAACACCCCTTTTATTTTCAAGTGTGAAAAAATATTACAGTGAAACTCCATTTTTATATTTGTCTTATAAAATAAGTACTTTTTTTTCTTTTAATGACAATGAAACCTGAGCTGGAGCACAAATTAATTTTGTCACGAAGGAAGGAAATTACCTTGGTAACTGACTGTAGTGTCCAGGTTCACTATCTGTTGAGCTATCCTAGAGATTCTGGACAGAAGCATTCAGTAGACTGAATTAAACTGCTTGCACTGTATGATTTATTAAATCTGTTTGAAATGTGTGCTGTGAAAATCTACAAAATAAAAAGGAGGGATAGGTAAGTTATCACACATAGGGTACAATACAAGAGAGCAAAAGGATCATAGAAATCAGGGCATGTAGCTGTTCATGTTCTTTCTTTCTCACCGTGTGAGGGTTCTTGGGAACAATGATACACACATGCTCTGTCTGAGAAGTGCAAGAGTGAGTCTGCCTGGCCACCTCTATAGCTCACTCTTGGACTAGTAGCTCTGGATTTTATGAGCTTCTTGGGGAGAGGACATTTGGCACCAGAAAGAACATCACCAAACTTAATTAGACCTCTTGATTATTGTGTGCCTTGCATGCCTCATGTATATTTAGTTATCATAAATATTCAATGACTTAGATGCTGCATATGCCTTTAATGCCTGATGAACATTTAGTGTCTCTTACATTTGAAGTCTCACGTATAATAAGTGTCTTTAATATTTCAAGTATATTATGTGTCATTTTGGTCTTTCGTTCCTTCTACTCAGTTGTACTATTCAGCAACTACTTATTTATTATAACTCATGAGTTTCATCAGGCCCATCTGCTTTCTTTGTCTTCAATAGCAAATATTCTAAAGCACAACAACATATGCACACACTACAGATTAAAAATAATATTTGTATTGTTCTATGCCAAAACATGACAGTCTTCTTTTTCTTAAAAGTAACCCTTAAAATATAAGGGAGAGTCATCTGATATTGTAGTCTGTAGAGCGGAATTCTTCCTTTTTTTCAAAATAATTTTAATATTTTTCTTTAAAAAATGTGTTTATCATTTGGGCATTAATGATTGGGAGATCAAACACTATAATTTTTTATTAGCTTGTCAAAAGGCTGTGCATTTTTTAAAAGTCTCTAAAAATATGTTGAATTGCTTGAACTGATAAATTAACAGTGAAAATTAAATTCAGCCCTAATTAATATTTTTCCTTGGAGCATGCATTTATTTCTGAGAAAAAAATTTGCTTCACGAATTTCAGTGATTATCCAAGAATTTCAAGTTCAGTAAAATTTTATTTTTAAAATCAAGTTTTATATATTAGACAGGTATAAAATTTAAGTCTTGTTTGATGAAGCTGTCTCCCTTTAAAAGAAATACAAAAATTAAAATCATAAGGGTGTTCTAATATGATAGAAAAAATGCTTCCTGTAATATTAGTAACATCACAGTCTGGTATCATACTAATTAATGCAAAATTTTATAACGGCATAGTTCTTTCTTAATTACTTTCTGTTAGACAACAAAATATCATTTGGAGACAAAACT
>NW_011888813.1:6285387-6310107 GCF_000151845.1 Pteropus vampyrus
TACCCCACCACAAAAAGTTATGAAAAAGTAGTTTGAGTTTTGCTTCAGTATTACAAAAAATATTGCAAAGCTCCACTTAATACTTTATCTGAGCTCCTCAAAGCAGTGCTGCCTTCATAGGTTTATTGCTGCCAGTATGATCTTGTTAATAATTTTTCCAGATAACTTTGTATTATATGCATCTTGTATTCTAGGCAAACAAAAATTATATTAAAATTTTCCTGAAAGTACAAAGTTAGCAATATTTTTATTTCAAAAATATCAAGTTAAATGTCTTCAGGAAATTCCAGTAAATAAAATGCTACTGATAAATTGTATAGATAAAATCGTATAAACATTCTGTATCTATACAATTTAAATATATTTTTAAAAGTGTTGGAATATTGCCTTTGACCTTAAATAATTACAATACTCTTCATAAACTTAAAAAAGCTTCAATAATTAGTTTAATTTTAATGCACATAAACCACAAATCGAGTAATAATAATCTCTTTCTGAAAATTTCTTTCATTAGTAATTTGTAATTAGATATGTCTTCGAATACCATTTTTCTCCTGTTAGCCTCAGGTTATATATTCGAATTTATGTAAAAAGTATGCAAAAAGTGCCTAAATCCCCCAATACCTTCCAAACACATGTCATATGTACCTTATTTGGGAGGTATAAATATCAATAAACATTTAGCAGCTCAAAAATATATACCGTTATTTTCAAACCCACAATAGCATAAGATTTGTGTGTAAAACAGAAGGGATATGTTAAGAATTAGTATCCTCTGTTTTCCATTCAGGAGTCTAGGATGCCTGTATCCAGGTTAAGGAATATTCTCTCTGACTTTGGGGCATGAATCAATTCTAAACATGATTAAACACCATTCATCCTGGCATGACTGCTAGCGTCTGTTCCAAGAAGGTTCAGAGGTGAAAAAAAATTAAAACTTAGGCCTCGGATGCATCTAGTAGAGAGAGCAGAGGGAGCTGTGGAAAAAATGCCTCCCTGCCACATGACTACACCTGCAAGATAGCCACTGATACTGTTTATCAAAGATGGTCCTCAAGGATGTTCAGAAGAAGGACCCACATTTCAAACGTTTAATCAGCCTCTCATGTCTGCAGGATTGAGATGGTAATTGCTCAAGGACTTCCTCAAAGGTGTGCAATAAGGAGCAGATTTTTTCTCATACATGTGGAAGGTATATATCACCCGTGATGCTCCTCAAACGACCGTTATTATAAATCCAAAGTGATTTTTCCAGTAAAAGGTACATGACGCAGCAAGCAGGTTTACACATGCAGTTTGTCTCAGGATAAACATGAGATTTGCTTATTTGGTTTGAGCACAGGCATTATAGCACGGCTTTTCCACTGTACAATGATGCATGTTCATTGGTTCGATTCTCTCTCATTCCTTTTCCCACCCCCATCAGGGTGCTGAATATTTCTTTGCGAAAAGAAAGTAGGATGTGTAAAAATTCACTCCAGTTAATGATGTGAAAGAATGAATAATTCCTCTTTACTTCTCCACTAAATACAAATGTTAAAACCAAGAATTAGTAAACTAGGAGTAGGTGGTAAGTTGTGGTTAAAAGCATTAACTGAACTTACATTGCTTCGACTCCTAAATTACATGGCCACTTAATACGAAACTTCGTGAAATTGTAGAATTATGCAAAACAATATACACAGATCCTATAATTGAGATAATTAAATAGGTCTCTTTATATAGTATTTTTAAAAGTGTGCTGGCCCTCAGGAGATGCTCAATCAGCATTAGCTCTTATGATTAGTAATACTTATGTTGAATCCTCTAGTGTTAATGTTGCTTGTTTATATTGGTTATATTGATTAGTGTTGTTGTGTTAAATTACCTAGCTTTGCAACTTTGGAAATGTGTAGCCCAGAGTTTTAGTCTGCTGTCCAGTCTCCATAATCTCAGTAAACTCTAAAACAAACACCAAGTAATAAAGCGTAATCCTTCAGGAAATATAAGTAGACAGAATCAATAAATCAACATCTGGATGATTTGAGCCAAGTGGATGATTTGTCACATGATCATCTCAATCTCCACAAATATGGGAGATAGCCTGATTATTGAGCCAGGAAGTATGTTTGCTGTGTCTATTATTGTTGAGAAAAAGGTAATCCTACATGCTTGTTTTTTTTTTATATAAATCAGAATCGGCTGGAAGATAGCGAGTCAAGGTAATTAAACATCATAGCTAATATCAGGCCACTGAGAGCAAAGGTCCAAGTGATTAATCACTATTGCTGCATAGGACAGTTATATTCTCTCCTGTTTTCAGTATTAGAAATTCATCAGACTATGACAAATATTTACAGATTTTACAGTTTTTAATTGAACACTTTCCAAAGATCCAGCTTTATGCTAGTTGCTAATAATGCTGAAGGAAAGGTAGGTAGTACTGTTTCCCAACAAGCAGCTTACAACCTTATTGAAAAATATGTGTTTGAGAGACTTGACCCAATACCTATTTCCAGAAAAGAAAATTAAAATTTAATTGTTTATTGGCAAAGAACACACATCTACTTCTGTTTTTTTGTTTGTTTGTTTTGTTTTTTCACTGAGAGAAATTGAATTACTTAAGAATGTATTATTAAAGGTTTTGGATTTAAGAAATTGGTAGAATGATTTAATAAAGACCATCATCCTTACATAGACATACTAGACAAAATATTTTTAAAAATTTAAATATATTACCAAGTTTGAAAGAAAAAGGAGATATCTTCAGGTAAAAGAAATAAACAGGGATTCCCATAGCCAGAGCAGTAAATGTGAGTGGGAGTTCAGGAGCATATCAATCTCAAACATAGGCTCACTCAGCTATTGTTATTTGGGTATTCATTAAATTTTAAGGTCTTTTTTTGTGTTTTATGACTTAATTTTATTTTGTGATTATGTAAAACATTTTCATAGTTAAAAAGTCAAAATTATTTAAAAAGGTATGTTCAGGGAGGACTCCTTTTTCCTATTCCACTCTACTCCTATAGGTAACTATTTTCAACCACTTCTCTAGTCTCTGGTTTATACTTCCTATGTATATGTATGAATATATACATATATGTGCATATGTATTTGACCCCATATGTGCACATACACGTGCATATGTGTGTGTGTGTAGGAATATGAAAATAATCTTAGGAAAGTATCTGTTCTATATTCTGAAATGCTTTCTCATGAGTTGATGTTAAATTTTGTCACAGCTCTGTTTAACGTCTATGAAGTAATCATATTTTTTTCTCTGCATATCAATTGATGTAGTAAATTGCATTATAAATTTCTTATACTATAATATCTTTGAATTGTTAGAAAAAAACCCACTTTGCCATTATATATTATTTTAAGGTTCTATTAGATTCTGTTTTCTAAGAAATTATTTAGTATGTTGCATGATATTCATAAGCAAGTTTGGTCTTTAGTTTTCATTTTAATGTCCTATTTTTATCGGTTATAGATTTCAAAGTTATAGTTACTTCATTTAAAAAATCAGGAATTTTCTTTTTTTTTCCCTGTACTCTGGAGCTATCCTAAATTATGTTTGGATTTTCTAGTCTTCGAAAGTTTGGTAAAATTCCTCCGTAAACCCATCTAGACTTACTTATTTTTATGGAGGCAGGGTTTTGTGATAACTTTATTTCTTACATAGACATTTCTCCTAGAATATTATCCATTTCATGTAGGCTAACAAATATATTTACATACAATTTTTTATCTGAAATCTCTCATGTTATTTTCACTGTTATTTAGCATGTGTATTATGTTTACTGCATTTGTTTCTTTGTGTTCTCTGTTCCTTTGTTTTCTTTTGTATATATTTTATATTTAAGAAAGTTTTTATAGGTTTTCTCTTAGTACAGCTTTAATAATACATTTAATAATAATTTATGTCTCCCTTACCTTTCTTAGACTTAGAGTATTTGTTTTTATCATTTTAAACAAAATCTCTTCTAATACCACCTATTACCTACACAACAGCCAATGAGTTTTGTTTTTTTTACATCCCATTTCTCTTAGGCCACAATTTTTTAATCATGTTATTTCCATGTTTATCCATCAAAATATATAATACTTACATCCTGTCCTTCAGCCCTGTTGCTACCTTTGCTTCAATCTTAGATCTACCATGAAATATATTAAATTGTCACTAGAAGTCCCCAAAACAAAAATCAAGATTTACTTCTCAAACATACTCAATGATTCAAGTGCTAAAGAAGAAACTTCAATAGAAGAAACTTGACACAATATGAAGGAGCATGATACAAAAGACCATGATGATCAAGTAAAGTGATAAATGCAGATAAATGAAAGTAAGTATTAACACTAAATAATCTGAAAATAACAATGACTAATGCTAGTGGGACTTAAAGAGAAGATGGAGCTAAAACATTAGACAATAGTAGCATGAACAATGAGAAAGGATAATTAGAAATAATCAATTGCCTTATATTGTTTGTGAAGGTAAAAACGGTGATTAATTTTGGGTAGTGACACTTTCAGTAATTGTAACAGATATATTTGGCCATTGCAGACGACTATGACAAACACAGACAAAAAGATACTCACTTAGAAAAAATAAATCTAAATGTAAGTTAAGTAGATATCTATTTACAAAGTTACATCTTATTACAGAATGCCTTCAAAGGGAATATATTTATCTTATATCGTTTTTAATATAGTTATTATTGATAATTTAAAACCCTTTTTTGCCTGAAAGATAAAAAATAACTCAAATTATTGAACTTTATAACATTTACAAAAATAGTACAAATACATAATCTCATATATCCATATCAATTTTAAAAGAATGAAGTGTTTTCCATAGTTATATATTAGGAATTTAAATTTTTAGAGAATATATTTTCAAATTATAGTTATTCATTTAGAGTTCATATTCAAACTCAATTTTTTTATTTCATAATATAAACACAAACTGAAGACCTACTTTAAAAAAGTAACCAAGTTTTAATATAACCTTTTAAAGGTACATTCAATAACTACCAAATATTTTATTGAGTTGAAAGAAGAAAACTATAGGTCTATATTTCACTCAGGGATCCCAACAGAGACAAAAGAATAATTTTAGCTTTGGAAATATAGTTGTCTTCTCCAGGTACTTTCAGTACCTGGGCAAACACTTGTAACATATTCAGATTAGATACCTGAGTCCTTAGGAAGTATCTGTGACTAATACACAGGGATTTTTTCAGAGTAATAATACTGATATTGCAAAATGTATGTCTAGACACAGAGAGAAAAGGACAACATATTTAAAGATCAATTTTAAGTAGAGAGGCTGAAATTCAGTGATGTTATAATAGTTGACAAAGGCCACCAAATGAAGTAATGTGTTGTCTTTTGTAAAATCTGGTGAAATGTTTTAAGTTTACTGGATTCAAAAAAAAAAAAAAAGAAAAAGAAAAAAAGCATACATAAAGACAGAGGGAGTTAGGAGGATGGGAGTGAAGAAGGAAAGAAATAATGAAAGAAAAATTCCTAAGTATAGTAGTTGCTTTCTGGTTTCTGTTGATGGTTTTCCAAATTCTCCCAACAAAATTGCAGAATGTTAACTAACATATTTAGGGCCACCCTCTACATGTCCCACAGAAAGAGAAACAGGGCCCCTCTTCTATATGGTTAGTTGGCCTCTTGAATCTATGTGTACCTGGTGCCCTCTGTCCCTTTATTTACATGACATAGTCTCCACCTCTAATAGAATAGTTAGAGAGCCACAAGAAATTGGCTTAAGGTGACAACCTAATTTACTGCACTTTTGCTGGAAAGCAAAAGCAGGGAGGCCCTGCCAAATCTCTAGGGATGTTAAATACCGAAACATCCAGCTCCTAATACCTGTGAAAGGACACGCTCCAGTTAGGATGCATTCCCAGGAAAGCAGCTGACACATGTGATTCTCAGACTAAGCTGTATTTACTTATTTAAATGTATTGAGCTTTCCATGCAGAACTCAAGAAACCTCACATGAGATGAAGAAAGTTATTTCATTAGAGTGATTTTTAGAGCCTGACAAAAAGTAACTCAAGTAAAAATTTGCTCAGAAAACTCACAAAGCTGAGCCCCAATTGAGCAAGTGGTGCTCTCCAGAAATTCTGCCAAAATGAATATTAAAATAATTAATTCTTACTCTGACCTGAACAATCTCTCTCTTATCCCTTTATCTTACCTCCCTTACTCTTGGAAAAAAAATTATGTTGATGATTGCTCATGCTTGTATTTTCCAAAAATAGAGGAGAAAATAAAACCACATTTTATCCTTCTGACGAAGGCATTCTTTTCTCCTTTTTTCCTTAACTCGTTTCCTTTGGCATTCCATTTGGGACACTCTTTAACCTTTCTTTGCCATCCATCTGATGTAAACAGTGTTCCAGAACCTCTACAATCCTTTAAGTATATCAGTGTATCGTTACATTATTTTTAATGTTTTCTATTGTATAAGGCATAGTTATTACATTATTTGGGGGTATAAAACAACACTCGAAAATCTCTCTACTCCTTGTGCCAATGGGGAGACCCAGCCATCTATGGTGGTCCTGCTATTCACTCAACAAACATTTTACAACCAAAGACAAAACAATCTTATGCCAGGTGAAGGCTGAGTGAGGTTTTTTTATGCAAAAAATATAAACCATGGCTCTTGTGCTCTAACCTAGGGGTCATCTTATGGAGAGAAGAAGACTCTTAAAACTGTAATACAAGACAGGCTGCAATAAACATATTTTGAATCTAACTAGATATAAGTGTCTAGGCATTTATAAAAAAGAGAAATATTTACTTGCTTAGGTAATCAGAGAAAATTTGCTAAGGAGTTTGTATATTCAGACAGGTTCAATAAATCATGATGAAAAAGATTCCTCCATTATATGAACTCTGAGATGCCAAAATGGAACAAATATTGAACCAGGCACTATGCTAGGCACATGATACATATTCTAATTAAATGTCATTATCAGCCCTATGAAGTAGCATAAACTAATTTTATGTAGGTGAAGGGGACAAAATAACATATAAGTGTCTGTTAGTAATATCTGATATTGAAGTGAGGTCAGTATTATTCACATTTTTTTTTTTACTAAACCCAAATCACTTTTTTTCCTCATCTAGGCCTTTTGAATGGAAATAACATTTGTATGCCTACGAAAAGGACCTGATGTGTGAAATAAAATTTGTAAATGCAATAGGTGAATGGATTATATCTTGAAAAATTAATAGTTATTTTTCATATTTCACTCTAATATTCAGAGACTTTATTGAGCAGGACTGCTATAACTCTCTGAATTAGGAATATGCCACTCTGTTTTCAATGACAGGCAGCACCGTTGCTCCTGGAGAGTGAAAGATGGTGACAGGGGCTCTTTTAGCCTCCTCTGTCTTTTTCTTAAGTGTGCATTTCCTGTTTTCACAGAAAAAGGGCCTGATTTTTCCTCTTTTTATCCATTTATTCGTCATCGGTTCTATTTAAGATTAATTTAACTTAAGAGCAAAGAAATCTTATGTTCTATTAGAAGGAGAACTAATCTACAATAACATAAAAAGAATTCTTTATAGCTTTTCTACTTTTACCAAGAAACCAGCAAAAGCAAAGTTCTTTCTACATTGGTCTCATGAAGAAATATACCAGAACAATAGAAGCTGTCATATGAAATGTTCAAGAAAATGTTGGCAACTTGCTTTTAGTTTGTGTTGTTGTATCGATTATTAAGGATGTCGAATCTAAATGAATGAAGTCTAAGTTTTTATATCTTTTTTTTATTATTTATAAAGCATGGGTAAAAAGAACATTTTCCCTCTTGTCTCTTAGCAATGTATCAGCCCCAGAATAAATGGATTTCTGCCCAGACACAAGTGGGTCATTCAGCTGGTCAACAAGGATGCTTCTTGTGAGAGCAGATTTTTTTATGTGGACAGCTGTCTAGCAGGAAGTATATTGCCATGTGGTCTTTTTGAATTTAGCAAAAGGCTATCAAATACTCCTAGTAATGACCCACTTAATTTCATAGTCAGTACTTTTACATAGAAGTGTATTAATAATAATAAATCTGGATCTGGAATTGAGGTTACTATATGTTGGTTACAAACAAGACCGAAGTGTAAATATAAATGACACCGTTTATGTATTCAGGTGCCATGACTTCTAGTTACTCTGAAGAAACAAGTAACCTTGAATGTAACCTCATTTCCTAGAACCTTGGAATTCCAACCAAAAAAATGCTCATACCACAGGACTTTACAATCATCTCATAGAAGAGGCATTTTCTGCTATCAAAGGGAGATGAAATAATAGAGTGTTTTTATTAAGCTTGCCTGTGAAACTTTATAAGAATCAGCTTTTCCTAAGCTACTATGAGAATATTAAGCTTTACTTCACTTTCTGTGAGGTATAAGCAATGACCTTGAATAAAATATGAAGCTTTTAATGTGGTTATTCATAATGAGCAATGGCCATTTGGGAGAATGGACCCATCTCTTGTTTACAGTGGTGACAAGTTCTTTGTTTGGAGAACTTAACATGATGACTTTCGTAATATAAATACTAACCTCTCAGATTATGTTAACGGTGCTGATATCAACAGCATGTATTAATACATCACTGAACTGGATTTATTGGACTCCATAGTATCATTTACCTTGAAAGAGATAAGTTTATAAGGTTTAAGAAACCAGATTCTTAATTTGACATTTATTGCCACCGAAGAGTTTATGTAGCTACTCAGCTGAGATGAAGTACTTGGTGAGCTCCTGTCCCATTGGGGTCACAGAACCGCGTTTACACCATGTAACACAACAGATAACTGGTCTTATTTTGACTAGGGTCTTGCTCTTTGGACACTTTTAAAATTCTATTAATCATGGAGATGAGTTTTTAATAACGTTAGAGGCTTGTGGTGATATGTGCTCTGATTCCTATATCCTGCTGTCAGTTCTCACATTCTAAAAGATGTTCCCAGGGATTGAGAAGTACTGAAAGCGTGACAGTTGATGTTACTTATCAGTCCAAAGTTGACCATTCACATATCCTTCTTTCTGCTATCCCACTTTTATCTGATCAAGTCCATGAACACACAGAATCCTTTCTTTCCTTTCTAACTCCCTGCGACGGCAAAACCTAATACCTGAACAATCCTGAGGGAATTGAAAGGAAATTGTGGGTCTTGGCGACATAAAGATCTGAGCTTTATGCCCAGGACCCACTATAAGGACATAGTATTTGTGCTTGGACAAGACACCGATTTGGTGGATCAATTTAAGCATACTCTTCGTAGAGTGATTACTCATCCCTATTTGTCTGAGATTTTCTAAGTTTTAACACTGAAAATACCTTGTCCTGGGAAGCCTCTGAGTCCTAGGCAAATAGAGATGGTTGCTTACTCTAGTTATGAGTTTAATCTAGCCAATCCATTTCAAAGACATTTCATTGGACTTCCAGTGCATACAAGATAGAAAGCCACCTGATCTTGACAGGATTGCTGGTTACATGAAACGCTTTTCCTTGGTTTCAGTACAGGCCCCTTCAAATGTGTCTGGCTTTACCTCTTCCAGAACAGGGCTAGATGGATAAGGTGTTTTGCTAACAGAAGTTTCCTTAAACCAGTGAGATAATAGAGATAAAACTTTCTGATAAGTTAAAGCAATAGAAAGCTTTCTGCAGAGTAAAACCACATGAATATAATGATGACAAATAATACTTTTTAAAAATAAAAAGACTTCTACAGTTACTAGCAATTATAACATAGTATTATGTGGACATGTGATTGATGAGGTACTAATTCAAAATGCATGATTAGATGGTTGATTCCCTGATTTGGTGATAATTGTGACCCTTGAATCACTCGACTTTTGTTGATTTCATGACATACCTTCTATTAATCAGCTAAAAATGGTTCTGTTAGTTTAATTTTGACCATCTCTTCTCAAGGCTTTGAATGAACATTGGATGTGAGATACCCTCTCTCTCATTGACTTTCTATTACCTTATCTTGAAACCCTCCTAGTCTTCCCCTGATTTATTTAGCCTGTAGTTTATGCTAGTTCTAGAGGGTTTTTGTTTGTTTGTTTGTTTGTTTTTGAACATTGAGCAGATACATTACCTTGGATTTTTAGAGTAAAAGCATCTGCTTGTTCTCGATGTTTTTATGGTTTTGAACTTTTTCTTAGCAAACCATTGACTTTTCTAACTTCTCTTTATATCCATAACTTCAAAATAGGTGCTCAGGAAATGCTTACAGATAAGTTGATAACCATTTTGCTAAAACCATATAAATTATTAAACATATCTAGGTGACATAAAATTACAAGTTGAAGAAGAGTTCAGTGTTTTTGAGAAGATAGCATAATAACGTAATAGAATGAAAGGTAGAAAATATATTCTCCCCTTCCAGACTATATGAAAACAAGCTATAGGATTTTATTTCTTGTCTGTTGAGATTTCTCTCATTCTCTTTTTTATTTATGTGAAAATGGCCATTGAGGATTTGGTGGAAGCAAGAATTACTGTGTATTTAGAGAAGCTACATGTCATAACATAACAGTTAGAAGCATAGATTCCAATGTCAGATTGCCTGGGTTTAAACATAACTCTACTACTTACCAGCTCTATGACCTCTGGCAAATTGTTCAAACTCATTATGTCTTAATTTCTTATCTGACAAACTAAGGTAATAATAGTATCTACCTCATAGGGGATATTAATCAAGTTAATAGAACAAGTTAGCCTACGTAAAGTGCTTAGAATATTGTAGGCACAAAAAGAACTATATGTGTTAGTTATTATATTTGTCATTTTGACTTACACCTCCATTTCTCCAGTTTTGTGTGTATGTGAAAGGAAAGGTGTATGCAAAGAGTGCATTCATCTTCAGACTTTTTCAAATCATTCACTGTAGGTTAGGGAAATGTAAACAAAACTACTTACAAGAAAAACTTTAAAAGATATATGTTAATATCTTCTGGTTAATTATTTAGTAAATGTTGTCCAGTTATCAGATGTGAAAATAATTTATCTGATTCCCTAAGACTCAAAAATGACTCTTTAATACCATAAAAAAGGGAAAATTACATCCAGTGCTATTTGTTGGTCAACTCAACTTGGTAAGCACTAATTCAAATTCAAGGAATAGACTCATCCCCAAATAAAAGGAATTTGTCAATAAATGTATGTGGGTGTCTTTTAGTATTCTCTTATTCTGAAAACTGAAGCCTTATATGTCATTTGTCCTTTTTTTTTTTTGCTTGCTTGTCATATCTAAATATAGAAATAGATTCTTAAAATTTCTCAGTTTTTATTAATCCCAGGGTTTTTTTTTTTAACTTGTAAAACAGAGATAATGCCTACTTTTTCAAGTGAATGAAAGAATTGAAAGAGAGAATGCATATGGACCAACCTGCACAGAGCCTGGCCTTGGAATGTTTGATGCTGCCAACTCTTCCCACCCACCTCCCATTAAATGTTTGGTTCTCTTGGTTTGCTGACTCAGGAACTGACTACAGTATTTTACAGTCCACTGTGATCTACAGGACCTTATTAAAATTTCCCATCTTCTTCCTTCACGAACACAGGAGTTTGGTTTTAGACCACACTGAACCTGAATACTCCCCAGGATTACCTTGGAAAAGATTTCACTTTAGCCCTGCCTCAAAATTTGCTTCCATTTTCTGCTTGTACCTGTCTCTACTCTTCATTTTCCTTCTTTTCAAAATACACTCAATAAGAATGATTTTTATATGTTAGAACGAAAATTCTTAGATTTTATGAAAACCATATGTGAATGAATCCTATATAAAATAAATTAATCCAGATACAAAAATTGTGCAAAAGGAGATCCAGCATTTGGAGAGAGATTGTTACAATTCCCAGTAGCATGTAGGTATGGGAGTATTTAATTTTACATTGAATCAAATACTAATGGATGCATGTACATACAGACATATGAATTCACTCTTTCTATTAATGTTATCTATGCCATAAAATGTATATAAAATGAACCTGTCATTCCCACAAAGTTCAAGTTTTTGCTCACACATGAATCTGTAGAGTAGGAGGAGGGGAGAACTAATAGCCATCTAGAAATTCATCTTACAAAGACTTAATCACAAAGTAAAACATTTATGTATCTTTGGTTGATAGGTTAGAATTAAAGAATCTTTCTATAAAAGAAAATACTCAAAATCTGCTATCCATGGGAGTCCATCTCTACTACTAGCCATCTCTAACCACTAAGAGAATTTTTGTGAACTTAAAGTGTATTAGCTTAAGAGTGAAAATACCTTTATACAGACACACAAACTTCAAGTTAATTGAAAAATTCTGTCATCTAAAAAACAAACTCTGAATCGAGACACTTGGGTTTTGTTGAAAATTAATGTTTCGATTGCTTCAGCATTTGCAAACAGTTAAGTTGATTGTCCCATAGCTGCTCTTCTGCCAGAAAGCCTATTTTTTCCTTCATGTCCAACTCAAAAGATACACCCTGCTTAAATTTAATCCTTAAAGTAAAAGATACAACCTGCTTAAAGTTGTTTGCATAAACAACATTCCAATTTTTTTTTTCTTGATAAAAGTTGGATAAGAACATGGTTGAAAGTTACTTCAACTTTGCTGTCGTAAACTATGCTCAATTTCATTATTGACACAAGGTGAAACTTGGTCGTTTACCATGTGCCAATAGTTACAGTCACAGTTCCACTGTCACTGTTTCACCTTTGCAACAAAACTAAACCAAAAAGAAGACGGGGACAGGGAAGAGGAGAAGAAGGAGAGAAGAAGGAGGAGGGGGAGGAGAGGAAAAAGAAGAAAGAGGGCAAAGTAAATTACACCAAAAATCCTTCTCTGGCATAGCGGGTAAAGTCGTTATGTGTGACATTTTTCATTAAGCAGCAACTGTGCTTCCCCCCTTTTTGCTTGCCACACTCATGTCTCCTTTGAAAGATATTTCAAAGTTATAAAACCATGAAGCCACTTCTTGGGGGTCAGCTGAGATTCTGAGTTCTATAATTGGAAGTATACCTACTCTTCCACATATTCAGAAGGTTCACTTTTTCATTTTCTTCTTTATGCATTATTTTAAATCAGTGAAGAAAAATGAAGGGATAAAAAACCTTTAGTTTTCTGTCAAAAAACTCCAACACCCTATTTTATCTTATCTATAACCTTCATGGAAAAAAGAAAAAAAAAATATTAGGTAGAAGTTGCAGTCATATTTTTGCATCAGTGAATTCCTTGCTCTGCCTTGAGTCAGAAGAATGACTTTAGAAATTCTTAAATTCAGTAGATCTGAATGCTCTCTCTGCCTACCACAGACAAGGAACAAACTAAAGAAGAATTAATTAATTTGAATTGAGTATAGACTGTGAACAAGTCACTAAGTGTATTACTTTTATTTCTAATTAGCTTGTCCTCTTGTGTCGAAAATTAAACTATCTGTTTTGCTTATTTATTTACAAAGATGGATTCCAATCATTTCATATTCATAAAATAAATTATAAACTGTGGAGCTGCTAGCACAGTTTAGTTCTGAGCCTTGCTCAATAGAGACAAATCCATTACCTGATTATACTCTCAGTATACTTAGAATCTATTTGGAAAAATAAGATTAACCAAGGTAGGATAAGTAGAGGACAATCAAGCATTTAGTTGGTAATGTTGGTTAAAAGGACTTTATGAATTTAGTGATGGGAGAGATCAATGTGGTTTAATATAGTGGAGATGAAAAGAAGAGGTGTCCTTGGGATGATCTGGGACATGAGCAGAGCCTGACATAAATCAGATTCTGATCTAATTGAATAGAGAAGGAAGCATGCTGGAAAAGGATTATGATTGTTTAGATAGAACATGATTGAATTATAGGAAACTTTTTTTCTGATAATATTTGAAGGGTATATTTGTGGAGGAAAATAAATTGCTTTCCCTTTTGGGTTGCATAAGCAGATGTGGGTTGGATTTTCCAAACAGAACTTAAATAATAAGAAATTTCAATGAAGAGAATAAACTTGCTTGGCATTGTGAAATGGTAGTTATAGTTAACCTACTGTAACAAAAAGACAGACATGAAAATCATATGTGCATGGTCCCAGAGTCCAAGACAAAATTCCACTTTTTCTAAATTCTCATTTTAGAAAAAACATTTAGAAAAAACATTTTAGAGAGCAAATGAGAAAATGAATTAGCATGACATCATCATATAGTCAGAATCCAAATCTAGAATCCACTGTAACAAGTTTAAAAGTAAACTATTTACAAAATTTGGTATCTTTTACTACCATTACTAACAAATTAGAACACACCTAACACTTCTCTTTAGCACGTAGGGCGTCTCAACACCACAGCTGAGAACCAGTCTTCTGTGCTTAATGCCAAGTGTCACTTGTTTGTGCAGCTGTAAAATTCATGAAGTAGTTAAAGTGAGAAGAACTGCATCACTACAATGCTCCTTTGGTAGGCAGAAATGGCCTGCACTCCACACAACTACACACTCAATGCCTTTTCACCTCAAGTAACTATGAGAAAGATATGGGAAAACCCACACAGATAAAGTTCTTTAATTCAATGTCTCTTAGGGACACATTTTGACATCAGCTATTTTTTTGCCACCAATTAATGCTTGAGTGGGTAGTATAAAAATATACTCTATCATAATATATTAAGAAAATAAACTTTGTGGGTTACTGGTAAGTCAAAGAAACAGAGAGTTTGATTGACAATAGCCAGCAAATAGGCTTAATTTGGTTATCCCAAAGAAAATTTATAGATTATGAGTTGTTTTAATCTGAAGAAAGATAACTAATTTGGAAGTGGATCTTGAGAATGTTAGTACTCAAAGTATAAACCATGGAGCAGCAGCAACAGCATTAGCTGGGAGCTTGTGAGAAATTACTTTTAAGTCTACACTATGTGCTTGGCATTATGGTAGTGTACACATTAAGCACCAAATCTCCACCCTCAGGTATTTAAAAGGATTTTGGTTTTAGGTCAGGGAAGTAATTGCCATCAAAATCACACCTCTGAAGAGAAACAAAGGGCCTGATATGATTAACTAGGCTTCTAGGCACTTGGCAAAGAGGATTGCAAATCCCTAAGGGGTGGAAATTTTTGTAAGAACAAGGCCACACTTATGTTATATAAACTGTAATTGTGTGTGTGTGTGTGTGTGTGTGTGTGTGTGTGTACATTTGTAAAGTTGTAGTATTCTGTTTGATTACACTGTTTTGGGTAGTAACACCATCATTTCTTCCAAATCCTTAAGTCAGAAATGAAATCCCACCCCCAAGCTTCAGGAATGGCCAAGAGTGGCCCCAGCACCATATTCTAATTGAGTTTTCTGACACATTTGATTAGATCAAGGGTGGACTCATTACTCATGTTGGTCCTATAGGACCCTCTCCCCCAGAGATTTGACCCTGGGAAAAAGAGGGAGAACTTGGAGACATGTGACCTTGAAGACTGTTGGGTGGCCATTTTCTACCATGCGCTTGGAGAATAAAGATCAGTCTGCAAAGAGAGAAAAGTAAAGCTAAGAGCAGACAGGAGCAGACATTAGAGATCATGTGGTCTTTCAAACTCTGCTTCAATTCGTTCTTCACATTTGGCTTTACTCCATGCCTTTGCATTATATAAGAGAAACATATCTCATGCTGAATTCCTTCTCTTAAACTGTTTAAATTAATTCCTTGAATAGTTTTCTCTAGCTTTGGTTTCACTTGCAACAAAAAGAATCTCAAACAAGATGCCCAGTGTCTACCTGATGTGATCTTTGCGTTACGACATCTGGACCACAGTAGCAAAGTCATCAGTCAGGAAACAAGTACCCACATCCAATAATATTCAAGCAGCTTTTGTCTTTAAAGATGTGGCTGTTATTAACTTTGACTGAATATATCAGATTGTGAAAACTTACAACCAATGTTCTCACTTGATAGTGCCTTTACGGCTACATCACAACTCATTTGCAATTGGTCAACAATGATGAAACCAAGATCCTTTAATGCTGTACTTGAATTACACAGGTGTTGCGTTTCAGAAACTTCAGTGTGCTTGACAACCTTTCTGGGTCTTGTAGAAAGTCCAGATTCTCAAGCCTCATTCCTGTCATATTGAATCAAAATCTGGGAATGCATATTTTTAGCACATCTTTTAGATGATTCTGATTCAAATAATCCAGGGAATTAACTTCCAGAAACATATTTTTGACTGTGGTTCTTAATTCAGAATGGCTCATAACAATAATTTGAGAAGCTTTTAAAAAATATACATGTGGAGTAGCACCTCAGACCTGCTGAATCAGAATTTCAGCCAACATGTATTTGTACAAGATCCCCAGGTGATATTTAAACACACTTCTAGTTAAGAACAGCAGATTTGAGGCACTCAAGAGTGATTGATTCAGCTATGCCATGAAGGCGACCTCCTTCCATATAGATCTACTCTGAGACAACAACAACATTTTCTTTCAATGGCCACTTTCAATGTTTATTCAAGTCCAAATTACTTAAGAGTATAGCTACGTTGACCTATTTGAAAACCAACATTTAAAATACTGCCCTTCCTTTATCCTCTGATCAGAAGTGCATTTTTCTAATTTGGAAGTTTGCCTACCACTGTAATTTAATGGTAAGTAACTAGAAATGGAATTGACTTTAGATATACTCTTCATTTATTTACTTCACTTTCCAGTATATCAAAGTTTTAAGTAAAGCCAAATACCCGGACTTCTTCAAAATAAAAGAAAATTGTTTTCCCTCTGTCTTATTTCCTGCCACTTGTTTATTAGAATTTCTTATCTCAAAAAATAAACGAGGTCTTCGTTATATATGATGCCATGATCAGAGCTGGAAATCAAAATCCACAACATTATGAAATTCCACAATTTAGCTTTTAAAAGCTTTCTTATGGAACACCAATAATGGATTTTAGTGAATATACAAAATGCTCAAATTTCTGCAAATTTGTAAAGTACATTGTCATTTGAATGTAGTAATGGACATACGCTCTGGGGCTTCTTATTATTACCTCAACTCATGGGCTTTTTGATGAGGTAAGTCCCCATTTTTATTTAGAATTGAACTTTGAAGAAAGTCTTGCTACAGATTCATGAAAAGGGAAATTATTTGAATATATTACTATACTCATTTCATGAAATAACATGCAATTATTTAAAGGAAATATAAATATCATAATTTACCTAGAAGAAAGATCAACAATTAAGTATAAAAGGAAAGCTACAGAGCAGTGCATGTAGTAAAATTACTAACTCAAATGGAACGACAAAATGTAGACCTGTGTTTAAGCCTGTATATGTTTATGTCAGCACTGGAGACGTGAGCAGGAATATGTGCAATTAAATGTTACTTCAGGGAATGAAACTGGAAGGAATGAATATTGTCTTTATGCAATTCTATAGGATCTGATGGTTGCATGAGCATGCTTGATTTTGTACTTTCAAACGATGTGACAAAGAAAAAAATGTAGACCAAAAGAGAAAAACAGGAAATAAAGATGAATAAACATTCTTTGTAAAAATAAATAAAAATGGTCAACAAGAATAAAAGATTCTGCAATACTAATAATTAAAGATGCAAATTCATGCAATGAAATTCTATTATTTTACTTATTAAATTGGAACATATTAAAGAAAAGATCATTCTCAATGCTGAATAAGGCACCATGAGAACAGCACATGTATGCAATGTATTGTGTAATTTGGAACACTCTTTCTGGAAATCACGTTGAAAATAGGTTTCAAGTATATGATGTTAATATCTTTGATTTGGTGGATCCCCTCTCTGGGACTTATATTGAGTAAATGAACAGAAACGAGGGCAAGATTGTGTGTAAAATGATCTTTACTATAGTTTCCTTAAGAGGTGGCACAATCTCCCTCACACCCAGAGCTTCTAAAATGCCTTCCCTTCTCCTATCCATGCAACCCCTTGAGAGTGGTGCAGGCTTGTTCATTCCATCCTTCCCCAGGCAGAGGGAGTGGGGATTCACACCCAGAGACCCCTGGAGAGCTAGGCTTTTTCTGTCTGATTACTTTTCTGCAGAGGATCAACTTCAGCAGGACTATTCTGTTGAATGAAATGATCGTCCCTACACCAAACAAAATAATCCAAGATATAAATATGTAAACATGGTTAAGAGATTGAGACGAGACTAGTTTTTATTTTTCTATATTTTACCAATTTTTCCAAAATAAATATGTATTGATTTTATAATATAAATACAAAAACTGGCTAAATTGTTAAATATTTTCATTCCTCTTCAGAGGCCCGTTGCTTCCTGTAACTTTTGAAAAATATTTACTGTAAGATAATTATTAATTTGTGAAAATATCTTAGCCCTTTCAGACAGATTCAGGTACTTGGAGTGAAGCCTCAGAAAATCTTTGTAAAATGAAAATGTTTTGATTTCAATATACACATAGATGGTTCTCTAGGCTGCTCAAAAATAGTGGCTCTTTATTCTGAATCAAATTCTCTCTGAGAATCCCACTAATGGTATGACCCTCTCTCCTGAGAAATATATATTTGCCCTGCTGTGTTAGTTTCCCAGGGCTGCATATAGCAAAGTACCACAACTGGGTGTTTTGAAACAGCAGAACTTCATTGTCTTACAGTTCTGGAGGATAGAAGTTTGAAATCAAGGTGTCAGGAGGGCCGTGCTCCCTCTGAAAACTGCAGGGGAATCCTTCCTTTCCTCTTCTAGCATCTGATGATTTGCCCACAATCTTTGGCTTTCCTTGTCTTGCAGCTGCATCACTCCAGTCCTCCCTCTCCCCATGTCCTTTTCACACAGCCTCCCTTGGTGCGTATCTGTCTCAGAGTTCAAACTTCTTTGATAAGGACCCCAGTTATGCTGGATTGGAACTCACTCTAGTATTCTTATTTGAAATTGATCACCCCTGTAAAGATCCAATCTCCAAACAAGCTCACATTCTGAGGTACAGGGGGTAGAACCTCATATCTTTTTTTTGAGGGAACACAATTCCACCCATAAAGCAACACATTTTATCTGATGCCAGGGTGCAGACATGCTAACATCTTGTCTCTGGACCCCAACTTAAGGACCGATTCTGAGTTGTTGGAAATCTCAGTATTCCTGAGCAAGGCCCCTACTAAATTAGCTAACAAAGCTTCCAAAGACAAGTCAGATGGATCCAAAAGGCAGGAAAACCTTTCCGCTAAGACTATCAGGAAGCTGTAAGGAAAATGTTTTCTGAACAGTCTGCCTTCGTTGCAATGACAGAAGTATAACATTTGAGACATCCAGGACCTTTGCTGATAGATATTAGCTTTTTTCTTAATCTAAACCATGTCAACAGAGATTACAAGTAAATATAATGCCTTCGACTTCTCAATGGAATGCAAATGCTCCAAGAGCAATAAAGACTCATTGAAACCTCTCAGAAACAGAAATTTTACTTGTAATTTTGTGTTACTATCGGAATTGAATTATATATATGTAATGTTATTCACACTGAACCTAACATGTTATTACTTAGTGTGATATAAAAGTTGCCACACTTTGTTCAACTTCTACGTTTTTAACTGCAATTAGTAATCTATTCTAGTGATTAATATGAAATCTGAAAACAGACACTGATTTTCCAGTTACTATCTGATGAGGGACCCGTTATTCATGTCTCCTCATTTTCAACTTATTATCTGCAAAATGAGGAAATAATATCTACCTCATGGGATTGATATATGTGGAGTAAGAATGACCATCTTCAAATCCTCACTCCGCAGCATCTTAGCCATATTTCTCAGATGTTTATTCGATGTCTGCCTCAGTTTATCCATCTACAAAAAAAGTAATAAGAAATAAAAAAACAAGGATGACAATACTAGAGAAGGGAACCTCCATGTAACATACTGCATTAGCCAGGATTCTCTAGGGAAACAGACTTAATAGGATATGAATATAAATAAAAGGACATTTATTATTATAAGGGTTTGGCTCAAGTGATTATGGAGGTTGGTAAGTGCAAAGCTACTGGCCTTTGGAAACAAGACTGATGAGCAGACTCTTCAGCCACATTAGTAGGACAGAGCCAGGAAGATATTCCTGGGTATCTTTCCCCACACCCAGTGGCAGCTGCCCACAGCCTATAACTTCTCTCCCAGCTCTGGATCACAGCGCTCCTTCACCCTATCTTCGAGACTGCTCAGAGCACAAAGCAGTGTCCTGAGCCTTCGGCTCCTAACAGGCCTAGGAGTTCTGGGGTTCAGACTCTGCTGTGTGGCAACACGAGAGTGGCAGGTACTTGTGATGTCCATGGTGTACACCGGTGTTGGCTCAAGTGAGTCCGGATATTGAGCAGGGCTAGTAGGGCACTGTCACTCACACCAGGATCACACAGCAGGTGGGGCAGGCAGCCAACGACACCTTCCTCTCTTCCTCATTTGTTGGGCAGGAGTCCTAGAGCCCGTATATGCCCCACCTCCAACCCTGTTGCACTGTGTGAAGTCAAATGCATGTTATACTCTCAAACTGGGAAAAAATAAAAACGAAAACAAAATCAAAACAAAAAAATTGGACAGGCAGGCTGGAGACCCAGGAAAGCAAATGATGCAGTTCTAGTTCAAAGACCAGCAGGTGGAGACTCAGGAGAACTGATACTATAGAGGAAGTCTGCAGACAGTCTGCTGGAAAATTCTTGCTTGAGGAAGCTGACCTTTGTTTTTTTTTCTATTCAGACCTTTAACTGATTGGATAAGGCCCACTCACATTATGGAGGACAATCCGCTTACTCAGAGTGCACTGATTTAAATGCTAATCTCATCCAAAAACACCCTCCAAGCTGACACACAATATTAACATCAAGGGTATTAAATATATATTGAAATTTCTTTCAAGTCACTATGTGCTAGGTAGGCCAATGCCCTTTTCAGGTGGAGAAGGTTGTTAGAGGGCTAGCAGAGCTTTTTTTTTTTTTTTTAAAGTCAGGAGAAAAAAGTAGACTGGGTTTAGAGTAAAAATGTAAGTAATAGGACTCCTAGATTGGAATAAAAAATAAAAACCAGAAAACATTACCAACATTTGAGATTTTGGAATATGAACAGAAACAACTGAGAGGGAAGCTTGCTAACTAAGAAGAATAGAAAAAACATTTACAGAAACCTTGAGGAAGCAACAATTACACTAGCAAGAGACTGCCATGGAGGATGAGTTATTTTCTGTTCACCGTTTCTGTCCTGCTTGGATTCTGTATGTGATAACACTCCTGGTCAAAGCCAATAAGAGATCTTTCAAGATTAGGGTAACGTGGGCAATTTCATGGAACTGGAGAATAAAAGATGATGTTCTTGGGTTAATATAGCAATTTCTGTGCTGAACTGTATGTTCACTAATTGACTATAAGTAACCAGCAAACTTATCTATGCAAATCGATCTCAAATGTTCACCCTACCATTTGGGCTGAACTTAACACAGTGCTATGTAATTAGCAGACACTGTTGACTTTGGATTGAACATATAATTGACAATTTGATATTACAAGTACCTACGGGCCAGGGAAAAATTTCCAATAAATTCAGTAGCACAGGTCCATTGCCTGCATTGTTCTCAGTTCTGCAGGGTACGCACCATCATAGACAATCAAATATCTGTTGAATTCCTGAGATAAAACTGTCAGAGCCTTTAAAATTAGTATCTCTTTGCACAGCCTCATCTGTGAACATATTTTAAAACTCCCCCTCTTACCACATCTGCATTGTAAATTAATAGCAACTTCCCCCTGCCTCAAAGTCAAGTTTCTGTCAAAGAGAACCACTATTGGAATAGTTAGAACTTCCAGCAAACTGCCCTGTCAACATTTTGAAATATCATCTCTGGTAGTATTTTCAGACTGTGAAGACCTTTTATGGGTATGGCAACAAAAATGCAACAGCCCTACTCACTTAAAATTAGGAAATGTATATTATTTGGAAGTCACATCTAGGTAAGAACACTATTCTTTGGGAAGTTATGTGAATGCTTGAGTGAATGTGTGTGTAAATGCATGTACTGTGCATGCATTAATGTTGACTTTTCTATTCAGAAAGTATAAGAATTATAATAACTATTCACCGAGCTTCTAATGTGATATGCCCACATTCCGGTAAACAATGTATGTGAATCTAACTGCAATGTGCTTTTAAAATGTGCCTTCTCCTTACGTAAAGGGTAGGACTCTAAGATTGGAATAAAAAATAAAAAAAACAGAATAGAGCACCAGCATTTGAGATTTGGAAATCCAGTTGAGAGTGAAAATCCATTAGGTGCTATTTTCCCTAACTATGAATGAGGAACTGAGTCTCAAAGGAATTGATGACTTTTCCAGGATCCCACAGGTCGATCTACTTCCAAAGTTCATCCCACTAAACCAGGGGTCAGACAAATTCAGGCCAAATTTGGCTTGCTGCCTGTTTCTGTAAATACTGTTTTACTGGAGCATAGCCATGTTCACTCACATATGGTCAATGACTGTTTTCACAGCACAATGGCAGAGTCTCACTGTTCCAACAGAGACCATGTGGCTGGCAAAGCCTCAAATATTTACTACCTGGCCCTTTACAGATCATTTTTCAGACTCCTGTGCTGTACTATACTGTCTGCTTCATCTCTGGGCTACTTTCAACAAAGAAATGATAATCAGTATGGTCAAAGAAATAAGACACCAGCTTTTGTTTCCATTATCATTGCTCAAATACCTGATAAACGAGGTTTATCCATTAATATTTTGGATTCTTTGTTGTAAACAAAATGGAACGAATTTGATGAAGGTAAGTCAAAAGAAGTTTCTGGATAGGTAAGAGCTCCTGAATCCAAAGAAAGAGCTGAAGGACAAAGCTTTGGAGGTACCAGGCATGGTGAGCTCTGCCAAAGCCCTGGCTGCAGAACTCACCCTTGTGGGCACTGCTTTTGTGCTGTCACCCTAGGGACTCCAGCACAGCACCCCAGGGGGAACAATGCTCTCCTCTCCACACTCCATGCAGCAAGAGAACGTTTCCATCCAAGCCCGAAGATTTGAGGCCCAAACAGAGCATCTGAATATTTGTGCTTTGACAACATGGCTCTTTGGTCACCAGGAGTGCAGAGGAGTATGTATGTCCACCATTTCTGTCAGCCTCTGGAGGGAGGGGCAGAACATGTCATAGGATATGTTCCCAAGTCCGAGGGATATCCAAATGCTGAGCTGGAAACGTAGTAAATGTGTATTATACCATCTCTTTGGCTTTTATAGTGATCATTCTAATCATCTACCAACTAAAATACAAATATCTCCATCATTTTCTCCCAGCGTGTAGGCACAAATGATAAAATATAAACATTATATCTAACTTTTGATAGCTCTGGAAGTAGAACCTCAGTACCCAGCTCGTGTACACACACGCACACGTACATGCGCACATGCACACACACACACACTTACTTTCAGAATACTTTCTCTTCCGTAGCAACTGGAGAGGCTCCCAGGGGTATCATAGTCTACTTATGAACACGTATATTACCTTCTCTTGCAAGTGTTTAAAAAATTACCTTTGCTCCCTTCTGTGTTGATGTTTCATAATCCCTTAGTGTCACCATTTTTGACATTAGGTTGCACCAAGACATGCTTCCTTCACTTTGTTTCTTTTGCCAGACCAGCTTTAAATCATCACTCAATACTCCCTTGGCCACCACCCATATGGCTGCCATCTGTCACCTTGGGGCCATGCTTCAACAGCTTCACTCAAGCTGCCACCTGCATTGCTAGACTCCCAGGTTTGCAGCCTCCACCTACAGCTCCCTCTGGCTGTTGCTGTGGGATATTTTGCTCCCAGCTTATCTCTCTTTGCTCTGTTTAACTTTTAGCCCATTGGGGGCCGCTGCTCATTCGCCCTCCCATAGCCCCCTTAAATAAGTTGGGGAACAATTTCCTTCTCCTTGTATAAAGCTTTTAAATAGCAAGTATCTAGATATTGAGATTTAAAACTCCTAGCTCGAATATGCAACTTATTTTTCCTCCCTAGATTGTGCACATTATGTTCAGTGGTTAGACCGAGTTTGGGTCAAGTAACAATGAATGTGTAATACTCAGAGCTGTCACCCTGTAACAGGTAACATGTTATACTCAGAGCCATCACCCTACTCTGATCCTCAAGCTCTGTGGTTAATTCCAACTTGTCTTGGATCCTTTTCCTAAAAGAGTTCTTTTCAGGGGGTCCTATAATCCTCTTTTGAAATTTCCCCATTATCAATTAAATTTCAAGGCCATCGATGTGTCTGAAAACATATAAACCCAATCATTTGCACTCTTCAAATTCCTTTTCTAGAAGGCACCTTTGCCACTATATAAAGTTGTTAATTCAAATATATACGAGGAATGGAGAAAATTCTGAGTCACACACCAGTCTTTGTTTCCTCAATTAGAAAATTCTTTTAATAATCTTATATTTATGTTTTCCTTCGTTAAAGCTTGATTTTTTCTATTGAGACATTTTAAACATAAACAGAGGATTTTCAACATTTTCCATCTTTTATCTCTTCCTTCTACTTACTCAGAAATGAAGATTAAAAATTAGAAAATAGTTAATTTTTTGAGAAAGGTTACTACATGCCAGAAATTATTTTAAACATTCCATATAAATTACCATTTCAACCCTCAACACAACACTATAAGTTGATGAATTAGGTGTGATTATCATCATCCTTATTTTATAGATGGAAATGTT
>NW_011888813.1:6310157-6315397 GCF_000151845.1 Pteropus vampyrus
CTACTCTGATCCTCAAGCTCTGTGGTTAATTCCAACTTGTCTTGGATCCTTTTCCTAAAAGAGTTCTTTTCAGGGGGTCCTATAATCCTCTTTTGAAATTTCCCCATTATCAATTAAATTTCAAGGCCATCGATGTGTCTGAAAACATATAAACCCAATCATTTGCACTCTTCAAATTCCTTTTCTAGAAGGCACCTTTGCCACTATATAAAGTTGTTAATTCAAATATATACGAGGAATGGAGAAAATTCTGAGTCACACACCAGTCTTTGTTTCCTCAATTAGAAAATTCTTTTAATAATCTTATATTTATGTTTTCCTTCGTTAAAGCTTGATTTTTTCTATTGAGACATTTTAAACATAAACAGAGGATTTTCAACATTTTCCATCTTTTATCTCTTCCTTCTACTTACTCAGAAATGAAGATTAAAAATTAGAAAATAGTTAATTTTTTGAGAAAGGTTACTACATGCCAGAAATTATTTTAAACATTCCATATAAATTACCATTTCAACCCTCAACACAACACTATAAGTTGATGAATTAGGTGTGATTATCATCATCCTTATTTTATAGATGGAAATGTTAAGGCACATAGAGTGTGACATAATAAGAAATATATATTTGGTCTCTGGCCTTGGCTTTTGATGATATTTAGTGTCTGCCTCTACTTCCTGGCACACAGTTCCTCAAACCCTTGGTATCTCTGAAGTGATAAGCTTCTTTCTGTATGCCAATGAGATGACTGGATGCTCCTGGATAGCTTCAGAATGGGGGCTAGTTGCCAGAGAAACTCACCAGTGATTATAAGGTAGGAACTTGCAGCCCCACCCCTCAACCTTCAGGAAGAGAGAGAGTCTGGAGTTTGAATCAATCATCTATTTACTCAATCATGGCTATGTAATGAAGCTTCCATAAAAATCCTGCATGACAGGGTTTAGAGAGCTTCCAGGAGGTGTTGAGAGAATGACCTGTAAGGAGAGGGCAAGGAAGCTCCATGCCCTTCCCCCACACACTGCCCTCCCCATTTCATTCATCTGGCAGTTCTTGAGGCCTATTCTTTTACAGTAAATGGGTAATCTAGTAACTAAACTATTTTCCTGAGTTTGGTGAGCCATCCTGAGATCTCTGAGTCATTCTAGCCAAGGAGAGTATTGTGGGAACCTCCAGTTTATAGCCACGTTCGACAGAAGTTGTGGGTAACTGGAGAACCCACTACCTGTAACTGGCATCTGAGGTTGGGAGTAGCGAGGGTGTCTGGTGGGACTGATGTCTTAACCTGTGGGATCTGACACTAACTCCAGGTCAATAGCATCAGAGTTGTATTGAATCGTAGGACACTTAGCTGGTGTCCACAAAGATCTGAAGAATTGCTTGGTGTGAGAAAACAAAACAAAACATACATTTGGTGGCCAGAAGTATTGAGAGCAGAGTATGAAAAGAGTGAAGAAAGAAAACCAGTGAGTGTTTTTCTTTTGGTATGGCACCATTCGAAGTCACTCTATTAGTATGTGGCAGTCAGAAACTGATCCCATGTAGTCTGACTCCAGAATCTATACTTCTAAAAATTATATTTACTGTCTTTAATAATAGATGTTTATGAAAAGATAGGAAAAATCTGTCCTTCAATTGCTTAGTTTAGTTCACTATTAGTTACTTATTTCTTTTATTTAATACAAATAATGAGAATGTAATTCTTTTGATATAATTGATTTTTTTCAGTACCTAATCAGTAGAGAATATTTCATAGCTATTAGATAAGTACTCTGATTTATATTATAATTTTTTACTTATATTTCCTCTAGGTTATTCCTTTCTTCTTTATGTACAGTTATATTCTGAAATAAAGTTCAGTTCAACCAGATCTCATTGTATACCTTGTTAACTATTGAATACTCAATGCTTAGCACAATTTCTAGAATGATTTTTTGTGCTCAAAATTTGCTGAATAAATATATATTAATTAATTAGTACCAGCTCTGTGCTGTATTTTAAGGTTAAAAAGATAAAATGAGATGGGGGTTCTCGAATTTATTACACAGACATATAAAAAAAGAGTTCAATGTGGTAAATGCTGAGACAGGTAAATTCAGAATACTAGGGAATATGGAGGGTTGGTGCATATTTGTGCTTCTATGACATTTAAAGAAGTGGAAATTTAAAAAAAACTGAATCACATAGCTTTGTTTTCTATTATGTACACGCACATATTCCTTTTTTTCTGTCTTGTTTGAGGATGATCTGCTAATGGTACCACTATAATCTCTGCGAATAACTAAAAGGAGATGGATTTGTCCTGACAAATGCTTTACAAATTGAAACATTAGTGGTCAGTGTGTTTTCTGTTTAGTGTCGGTAGCCACAGATTTGGGTTCTTTTGATCTTTGTAAAAATGACTAATTATCCTTTCATAGCCAAAGAAAAGTTCCATTCCTAAAGGTGTGTTCTACATCTATTTCAGCTTGGTTCACACTTAAGTTTTGCTTTCTCTCCCCACCATCGATACTTGGCTGCCTGACTTAATGTTGGGAATTTTCTCCAGCTCACCCTGGCTTCAGTTAAAAGTATATATCCTTACTGCTTTCCTGGCCAAGACATATTCTGATACACTGCATTCTCTTAGCGTATCTTGTTGGCCAAAATAGATTATGTTAATCTATTTCCGATGGACATACTTTTACCTATTATATGCTGTGGGAAATAAAGAAAAAAAGAAATCCTAGTCCCTGTCCTCAAATATTTAAAATGTGGCTAAAAAGACTAAATTTGTGTTCAGGAAACAACTTCAGAACAATGAAATTAAGTAATCAAGAGGTAAAATGTGTGGAACAGTTAATAACAATTATAGGAAAAATTTTCATTACATCATAATCAAATTGCTGAAAACTAAAGACAATGGAAAAACAACTCAAAAACTACAAGAGAAAAAAGACCATCTAAGGGGGACAAACATCTGAATAACTGCAGATTTCTCATCGGAAACCATGAGTGTGAAGGAAATGGCAGGGCATTTATAAAGTGCTGAAATGAAATAAGAAAACTGCCAACTTAGAATTCAACATTCTGCAAAAATATCCTTCAGAGATGAGAAATAAAGGAAACTAAGAGAATTCGTTGTCAACAGACCTGCTCTAAAAGAATTGCTAAAGGAAGTTCTTTAAACAGAAAAGTAGTGATTCCGGCATGAAACCTGAGACCTCAGAAATGAAGTATGAGCAACAGAAATGGTAAGTATCTGGTAAGTCTAACAGATTCTTCTTCTCTTGAGTTCCTTAAAATATTTTTGACAGTTGAAAGCAAAAGTTAAAGCCTTTTCTCATGGAGTTTTTAATGCAGCTACATGTAATATATAAGACTACTATAATCCTCTCCCCTACTATGCAAGTATAGTAGATGAGAGAATAAAAGGACTAATATAAGATTTTTACATTCCGTTTAAAATGGTAATATATTGATTCTAATTATAATGTGAAGAGTTTAATATTTTTTATAGTATTATCCCTGGAACAACCACAAATAAAACGATTTAAAGAAATTCATGAAAAATGTATTTAGAAAGTTAAAATAAAATACAAAAAGTTTAAGTAATCCTCCAAAAGACGCAATAATGAAAAATGTAGAGCACAAACAGAAAATAAATATAAAATGCTAGACCTAAATCCAAACAGATCATATATTACATTAAATGTGAATGATCTAAACACACCAATTAAATGACAGAGGATGGCAGAATGGATTAAAATGGCTCCATTATTTGTCATATACCAGAAATTCACTTCAGATATAATTATATGATAGGATAAAAATGAGAGGATAGAAAGGGATATACCATGCAATCCCTGATGAAAATCTTGAGTGTCTGTATTAATATCAGACAAATTAAACTTCTAAACAAGGGATATTACTAGTGACAAAGCAGGATTACTACGCACTGGTAAAAAGGTCAGTTTACAAAAAGATACAACAATAACAAACAATAAATGTATATGCATCTAACAGCAGAAGTTCAAAATACACAAAGCAAAGCTGACAAAAATCATGTGCCAGAGTTTGACAGTTTCTTATAAAGTTAAATAAACACCTGATGACCCAGCAATCTCACTCTTGAGTATTTACCCTAGAGAAATGAAAACTTGTGTTTACAGACAAACCTGTACAGGAATGTTTATATCAGCTCTACTCATAGTCATCAAAAACTGGAAACAACCCAAAGGTTCTTCAACTAGAGAAGATGAACACGCTGTGGCAATTCCATAAAGTGAACCACTAATCAGCAATAAAATGTGATAAAATACTGATACACCCAATAACTTGGATGAATCTCAAATGCATTATGCTCAAAATGTTACATACTGCATCATTCCTCTTCTATGGCATTCTTGAAGAGATTAAAGTATAAATAATGAGACTCTTGATTCTTGCTTGGGCTTTGGAGATAAAGAGATGATATGATTATAAAGTAATAGCATAAAAAAAGTTTGAGGAGGTGATGAAACCCTTTTGAATCCTAATTGTGATTTTAGTTATATGAATCTCTCTATATATTAAAATTCATAGGACTATATACCAAAAAGTAAATTTCATTGTATGATAAATTAAAAATAATAAAATAAAATGCTAAACACCACAATCAGACTTTTCCAGAACTGTCCCATATATTGGGAATAATGGATGTATAATGTATGATGATCCCACTGTACATTATATATCCATTATCTCAACATCATTATCTTCAATTTTATCTCCTGATATTGGAGTAAGGCATTTTTTCTGCCTAGATTATTTTATTCTCCACCTCACAAACATAGAAATTAGAATAGGGGTTCTGTTTTGGGGAGAAGGGAAAGATTTGCAAGAGAGTTCTCAAGAATCATAGCATGATGATAATAGTTAACAACCTGATCATGGTGGTGTTTATATGAGTGGGTACATTTTTTTTTTCTAAATTCACCAGGTAATCTGCTTGTCCTTATACGCATAAAAAAAAAAAAAAAAAGGTTTGAAATAAAAATTAAACAAATAAACAAACAAACATCCAGCCTTTAAAACCCATTGAAAATGTTAGGTCTCCTGAAGCCTTCCCCAGATTCCTAGAGAGTAGTCACTTCTGCTTTAAAGCATCCATCACAGTGTGACCATGCCTCAATTGTAAAATTTGTCATATTTTATTATAACCATTTATGCAAATGTGTGTGTCATTCTCACTGTCCTGACTGGAAATAGAGGGGATTAATCTTCCA
>NW_011888813.1:6315447-6320540 GCF_000151845.1 Pteropus vampyrus
TTTGGAGATAAAGAGATGATATGATTATAAAGTAATAGCATAAAAAAAGTTTGAGGAGGTGATGAAACCCTTTTGAATCCTAATTGTGATTTTAGTTATATGAATCTCTCTATATATTAAAATTCATAGGACTATATACCAAAAAGTAAATTTCATTGTATGATAAATTAAAAATAATAAAATAAAATGCTAAACACCACAATCAGACTTTTCCAGAACTGTCCCATATATTGGGAATAATGGATGTATAATGTATGATGATCCCACTGTACATTATATATCCATTATCTCAACATCATTATCTTCAATTTTATCTCCTGATATTGGAGTAAGGCATTTTTTCTGCCTAGATTATTTTATTCTCCACCTCACAAACATAGAAATTAGAATAGGGGTTCTGTTTTGGGGAGAAGGGAAAGATTTGCAAGAGAGTTCTCAAGAATCATAGCATGATGATAATAGTTAACAACCTGATCATGGTGGTGTTTATATGAGTGGGTACATTTTTTTTTTCTAAATTCACCAGGTAATCTGCTTGTCCTTATACGCATAAAAAAAAAAAAAAAAAGGTTTGAAATAAAAATTAAACAAATAAACAAACAAACATCCAGCCTTTAAAACCCATTGAAAATGTTAGGTCTCCTGAAGCCTTCCCCAGATTCCTAGAGAGTAGTCACTTCTGCTTTAAAGCATCCATCACAGTGTGACCATGCCTCAATTGTAAAATTTGTCATATTTTATTATAACCATTTATGCAAATGTGTGTGTCATTCTCACTGTCCTGACTGGAAATAGAGGGGATTAATCTTCCAATTCTTGCCACTCTACAAGCATATAGCTGGCACCAACGATGTATTGAATGAACATTGAAAATTAAAGTTAAAGTATGTAGTATGTCTGGTAATGGTTCACATAGGCCTTGGTTTCATTTCCTGGCACCTCACTGCTGGCCACCTTTCCCTAGCTTGAACATATCAGATGCCACATTATCAAAACAACTCTGATTTTACCTTTGATTTTTTTTGCTTGACTGCCAATACCACTTTGATCTAATTATGAATGCCATGAAAACCTTCCTAGTCACGTGAGACATGCACAGAGATGCATCCTAGCAGAGGTATCTCATAAGATTCTTAAGAGTGCCTATAGAGAGAAACATAATGTACTGGTGTATCACAATTTCGTAGGCATGGTCACTGGAAATATTTTTAAGTTATTTGATTTCTATGGCTTTTGGACTGGACTTGCTTTAGGTGTGGACTCTGAGCAAAATAATATTTTTATGTAATCTTACCTGGAAGCTGAAATCATTGTGACTTAAAAAAGCCTCACCTAGTTCTTTGGTAGGATCACTATACTTGGTGCTGTTGCAATATTCTGAACTCAATATTCAAAACTCCTAGTATGGATTTAACTTGCTACTTCTCCACCCCTCCCTCTCCACCCATAGACATGTTAATTCATGGTCATGATTAATCTCTATAACGGTTACTGTGTTCATTTGGTTATTTTGGGACCAGTGATCTATTGACCACTAGAAGAAAAAATTTGATTCATAACATGTCTACTTATTTTCATCAAAATTAGTGTCATTTGACCTTTGATTTTTATACTTCCATAGATAAATCTGTCATAGGTAAGCTTTTTTTTTTTTTTGCTTTGTCTGTATAGTCAAAAAGAGATAAAAGTAAAACTTTTTCAAGTGAATATTGACTTCTATTCTAACTCAACAATCATGTTTAAAAGCATTAAACTTCTGAAGAACATGAGTTGAAATACTTCAACAAATCTGACAGGTCACAAACTGTAAATTTATAGCAGAAGCTAGGTGCAGCTTTGTTCTCAAGCCCTGATGGAATGCCTACACATTGTATAAAATTCTAAGCAATTGCAGAATTCCATGTAGAGAGCAAGGACATACTTCCAGACTGAGTCACCTGCCTTTTGTGTTAAAAAAGAAAATAAATAAATCCTTGACACTAAGCTGGTTAATATGTATAGTGTTTTTTTGTTTTGTTTTGTTTTGTTTTATGAATGTTTAAAAGGAATAATAATAATTAGAATAATAATACTAAGCTTTTAGATAATGCTTTTTATCTTCAAAGAACTTCACAAACATGTCTGTGGTTAATCTCTGCACCCTAAAAGCAACTTGCCAAAATATTTTGTTTTACAACAGATACATTTCAGAAGGGTTTCACTCATCTTTATATTTTCTTGGGCATAAACTCCTATGTTAAGAAAAAAAAGGGGCCATAGAAAATAAAATCCATCAAAGCCTTTCTTTCTAATGCAAATGAGCTTTTCTATTCTTTCTAGAGGAAAGAAATGTTCAGTTGAAACTGACTATAAACACAATTCTGTTGAATCTGTGTAATAAGGGTCATTTTGTGTAGGACTGAGGTTCAGCTGTTCTCTTCCAAATGAAATAGGCTTAAATGGCAAAGGGCTGAGTAAATATATTTTTAGATACTGCTGTGCAGGAATTAAATTCATGTAAAATAAAAATCTTTACTAAAAGTGCTAATTTATTGGAAACTAAGCTGGGCCTTATTATCTTGATGGAGATAAATTCTTCTTTCCAATTGCTTCTTGAAAAGTATTTTCAGATAAATCTAGAGCTGACCTTACAGGAGAACACACAAGTGTTAAGTGGAAGAATCAGATCTGGGACTGCCTGCTGCAAGCTGAGAAAGTGAAGTGCCCAGGCCTTTGCTCTTTGTCTCGTTACCTTGCATTTAATGAGATTCAAAGTTAGCACCTCTCTTCCAAACTGTACAGCATTACAAGATGCCAGCAGCCTAGCTTTCCTTTTTCTTTCGTTCCTTTTTTCCTTTTTATTTTTTAAATTAACATCAGCAATGCACGTTGATCGTTGAACAAATTAAATTTAGAGAGTTAAATAGAAAAGAAAGGCAAAAATCTTCCTCATCCCCATCAGAGATAACGGTACTAAATTCTTCCAAATCTTTCCAATATATATCTTACTTTATAAAAACATGTTCTCACTGTACTTGTGAAACTTAACATTTTTGAATACCTAGTATATATCCTATAAATTTTCCTTACAATATAAATATATGTAACAGTGTTCTAATTGTTATATGACATTTTATTTTTTAATGTTATTTTCTAAATGTACTAATACACAAATTTACAATATCATAATAGGTATCTGGAGGATTGTCGTAAGATATACAGTTATAGCCATATACTAGATGTACTACATTAGAATATTCAAGAAAGGGTCTTAAGAATCTCTATTTCTAACAAGCTCTCCAGGAGATTTGGGAAAACACTGACTTAAGTCATGTTTTGTATGTTGTGTACGTTTAATTTCCATTAAAAAAACTCTCGAAAATTTTATGGTATCTGATGTTCCAGTCTGATTATTTTCTTACTTTAAATTCAAACAAATGAAAATACTTGCTCATGCAATATGCACATTTTAAATCTTTTGGCACATAATGCCTAACTATTCTTAATTAGGCTACAACAATGCACATTTTTACGACTGTGCATGGCACAATACTGGTTGTCAGAACCAAAGGTAACCGCATAAGCTCCCCTTTGGTGGTACTGTGCTTCCAGAACAGGTGATGAGCAGGACTTTCATTTCAAATCACTTATAGATTTTAACCTCTGTAACTAATAGTAAAAATTTGAGGATGAATTCTAATGCAAGTTCAACTCATTTTGTAGGAAGTTATCAAATATGTAAGTTAGAAAATAATTCCTTGTTTATTCCTTTCTTTTTCAAATTGTATTTTAAATGCAAGTAGAAATTTGACAAATCTTCTAATCTAGTATTTTTTAAATTTGTTTATTAATTAAACCATATGGGGTAATTATTTAAAAAAAGAAAAAAACAAACAGATTTCTAAGCTCACCTGAATCTATGAAGGAGGTATCTGAAACCTGCAGTTTCAGTTTTCTAAGCCTCCTTAGATGTTTCTTGTTCACGGTCAACCTGGAAAACCTCTGCTCTGGCCCACACTCTTGTGTTTGTAGATGAGAGAAGAGCCCAGGATAATTCATTGTTTGGCTCTCTGGCAGATGCAAGTGAGTGACAAAGCTGTGGTTAGAAGTCATTTCCCTATCTGTGGATATAGTGTGCTTTCTGGTATTTCACTGTATCTATGGATAATTCTATGCATTTATCCAAAAAGTAGGCATTTTTATTAAAATGCTGCAAAGAAAAGCTACTATTTTACAAATTCAATTATACTTAGACATATAAAATTTGATAAAGTAGCTAATATTGTTTTAATAACCAATAAAATAGCACTTAACCTAATGCTCTTAGGTTTTAAAATAAGTAAGACATCCCTATTAATGGAAAATAATTACAAATATTTCATGACTTTATCCAAATATAAAGTGTTTCATTTAACTGCCTACTTTTCTCTCCAAAGAGCCCCAATTTAAAGTTTGTCTTTTCTTCTTAATATATCAGTGAGAAAACCTCATTTCTGTGCTAATGGTCTTTAAAGATTTTATTTCATAGTTATTCAACTCTTCTTCTAACCTAAGCACATGCAGAAACCCTGGAGGAACCTAGGAGAGGCCTGAAGAAGGGAAAAGGGAGATTTTAAAGAGCATCAAATACATAAAAGTTCAATTACTAAGCCTGAAATCTTTGAGTTCCTCCATCCATGATTACCAAGAAAGTTTATTCTTAAAGCGCACGATCACTATGTTTTTCTTATTCTTCCTTATCTTTCATACTTTAAAATGTATGTGATTCTAGACTGATTTATATTATTGAGTTAGATAGGTTCCTAACAAATATGTATAATTTTTGTTCCAAGAAGTTACATTAAGTCTGCATGAACAATTTGACCTGCTCACTTGGGATTACTCAGGTGAAACCCTTTTTTCTGTGATATATATCTCATTAATGTTACAGAATTTAGAGGCATTTCAATTTTGAGCCAATATTTCTATTACTTTTATCTTTCTCAAAGGATTACTATTCTGAATTGGAATTTCTCATGGTTGACATCACCCTGACAAGCAACCGTGCTCTTTCTGAGTGATATGAATGAGGATAAATAGTATTTTTTATTTTTACTGCAGCAAAATGCTTCCTC
>NW_011888813.1:6321645-6343419 GCF_000151845.1 Pteropus vampyrus
AGGAGAGAGGGGTGCCCCACACTGGGATCCCCAGTCCAGGGTTCCAGTGACAGGAAGGGAAGTCCTCACATCCTCTGGCTAAGTGAGACAGAGGGCTGCGGGAGTTGTAGATGTTCCTCTTAAAGGGTCTGTGTGCGGACTTACTTGCTGATGAACTCATTTGCTCTGAGCTCTAGCACTAGAGCAGCCACTCAAGGAGCACCAGGGTCATACAGGGAGACATCAAGTGGTTGGCCTTCAGGGAGAGGGCTGGATGGGTGGCTTTTACCTAGACAGAAGTGCTGGCTGTATTCATTCTTCCTTTGTTGAGCCCTCCCCACTCCCAGCCTGTGGATGCAGGTAGAAGTCATATCTGAGCCTCCATCGACCTGGATGGGTCACTCTACTCAAGTGATTCTCTGAGACTCCACCTCCCTCAATCTACATGCCCACCCAATTTGCCTTCAGTGGATTATTCCATAAAAGTGACCTGTCTTGGCTCATGCTGCAGAGTTTCCTAAAATCTCTCAAAGGCTCACAAAACCCAAAGAAGCATCATCTGGCCTCAGCATGCCCTGTAAATCTTCCTGAGCAGCCCCAAGCCTGGAACTAGTGGTAGCCGGCCTAAGTTCCCAGCTTGGCCTCTCGAGGCACCTGTAAGTCCAGCACGGATGGCAGCCATCTGGGGATTGCTTGATGACTCTGACCAGGTGGCCCTGGAAGTGCACAGACTACTCCTGAGCTTGGCCTGAAGGTGGGCACCTCCCAGAAGGTTCTTGGGCAGGCATACCCAGTGATCTGCTTTGAATGGTGATGGAGATGGAGCATCTCCCTGGGCTGCATCTGAGAAGGACACACCCGAAGAGCAGACTGGGCAGGGATCCAAAACCCTGCTAAAGTGAATCCTGCTCTGTAGGGTCAGCCCCTCACTGGACAATCCTCACAACCATTCAGCCCAAAGGTTGATCCCTCCCATCGGCAAGCAAACAGCAACCAAGGCTCAACTACAATAGGAGGGCACACACAATGCAGACAAGGGACACACCTTGAGCGCCTTGCTCCGGTGACCAGGGAAGACTGTGCCATTGGGCTCCACAGGACACCTACTACATAAAGCCAGTCTACTAAGACTGGGAGACAAAACAGCCCTACCTAATACATAGAAATAACACAGGGAGGCCAAAATGGGGCAACAAAGAAACATGTCCCATATGAAAGATTAGAACAAAGCTCCAGAAAAAGAATTAAATAAAATAGAGACAATCTACCAGATGCAGAGTTCAAAAAGGTGGTTATAAGGATTCTCAATAAACTTAGGGGAAGAGTAGATGAACTCAGTGAAAATTTTAATAAGGGGATAGAAAATATAAAAGTGAAAATGGAAAACATAAAAGGGAACCAGTCAGAAATGAAGAATACAATATTTGAGATAAAGGGTACATTGGTAGGAATCAACAGATTGGATGAAGCAGAGGATCGAATCACGATTTAGAGGATGGGGTAGCAGAGGATACCCAATCAGAACAGTTTTAGGGGACTCTGGGATAATATCAAGCACAACATTTGCATCATAGGGGTACCAGAAGGAGAAGAGAGAGAATAAGGAATTGAAAACCTATTTAACGAAATAATGACTGAAAACTTCTGTAACCTGGTGAAGAAAATAGACATACAAATCCAGGAAGCACAGAGAGTCCCAAACAAGATGAATCCAAAGAAACCCACGCCAAGGCACATCATAATTAAAATGCCAAAAGTTAAATACAAAAAGAGAACCTTAAAAGCAGCAAGAAAAAGCAATTAGTTACCTGCAAGGGACCTCCCCTAAGACTGTCAGTTGATTTCTCAAAATTTCTCAAAATTTTGAAGTCCAGAAGGAATTGACACAAAATATTCAAAGTGATGAAAAGCAAAGACCTACAACCAAGATTACTCTACCCAGCAAATAACAAATCATTTAGAATCGAAGGACAGATAAAGAGTTTCTCAGATAAGAAAAAGCTAAAGGAGTTTGTCACCATCAAGACAGTATTATAGGAAATGTTGGAGGGACTACTTTAAGAAGAAAAAAAAATGTGTCAAAAATATGAATAAAGAAAAGCAATAATTGTATATCTATCAACAAGCACTTCAAATGAAAAAAGAATTAAATGCTCCAATCAAAAGATAGGGTGGCTAGATGGATATCAAAACAAGAAGCCTCTTACATATGCTGCCTACATGAGACTCACTTCAGATTAAAAGACACACACAGACTAAAAGTAAAGGGATAGAAAAGATATTTCATGATGGACTTAGAGGGTATTGTGCTGAGTGGAGTAGGTCAGATAGAGAAAGACAAATGTCATTTTATTCCATGTACATGTGGAATCTAAAGAACAAAATAAACAACAACAAAGAGAAACAAACTCATAGTAGATACAGAGAACATTTTGCGGATTATCAGATGGGAAGCGGGTAGAAGATAGATGAAAAAGAGGGATGGGATTAAGAAGTTCAAAATGGTAGTTATGAAATAGTCATGGAGATAGTATAGCATAAGGAATATAGTCAATAATATTGTAATAACTATATACAGTGTCAGATGGGTACTAGATTTATTGTGGTGATGACTTCATGAGTTATATAGATGTCTAATCACTATGTCGTACACCTGAAACTCATATAATATTGTATACCAACTATACTTGAAACATTTAAAAAATGCAGAATAGTCACCATTTTTAAATTAGCTTCATCAAAGAATCATTTAACTGAAACATTTTGCGAAACCTTGTTTAATCTACTCCTTTCTTAACCCAATGTCCACCACCACTCATATCTTCCTCATCCCCTTAGGAGGTATCAATTTCTGCATGTTTATTATACTATTTATCCTACGCTTCATAGGTTTAATGTTAATAATGAATTGCAATTTACTTGAAAAGTCCATAATGCTCAGACTTTTGAATCCAGGCATGTGGAAATCTAAGAAAACAATGCCCTTAGATAATTATAGTTCTCCATAATTAATGTGCATGTTTCACTCTTGCCCCTGTAGTCTAGACTCTAACACAGCAACCACAGCAATGCTATTATAGCTAAATCCATCATGTCATTTCTCTTCTAAAAATTCTAAAATGGCTCCCAATTTTAAAGGATGTCTCCTTAGACATCCTTTACTTCCTTGATGTTTTTGCTCTAATGCCAACTTATCAATGAAACAACCATTCTGTTTAAAATGTAATCCCTCATGTCCCTGAATTTTCATTACCATTTTGTTTCCCCTACTATTTACATTCTTAAAAATCTACAAATTAATTCTTATTGTAATTGTCCATCTCTGCTTACTAGAAAGTAATCTCCATGAGAACACATAATTATATGTACTTGGTTCCCTGCATTCTTAGAATAGTAAGTGCTCAAAATACACTCTTTGCTTCCATAAACTCATCCCAAGTCAGAATTCTGTGCAAAACTTGGTCTTAGAAAAGTGTTGGAAAAGAAGTCTGCCCAAATTTTGTATCAAAACTCCTCAGACAGAGCTTTCTATTTCTAGAAGGCTTCTTTTTGTGTTCTAAAGTATCTAAAAAATTGAGAATAGGAGCATTCTGTAACGAAATGAAGAGAGATACAGCAGAACTGATTGACTTATTTCCATCATTTCTCTTTCTTCTCTAGAAGTTGTGTTTATTCTACATTTTATACATCTCTTGAAATTATTTGTTCTCAATTTTTTCCTCTCAATTCCTAGGTCAATGATCACAATCAAGCTATTCTTAGACTATGCTACTTTGTGCCACCAAATGTCCTCATTGCACCTTTCTGTTCCTTGAGCCATAATTATCCTATCTTAGGGGGATTACTGGTAGTTTCATTAAAACCTCTAAGGGGCCACTCTGGGTCTGTTTTGCTCACCACAGTATCTCTATTGGCAAGTACAGTTCCTCACACAGAATGAGTGACAAATAAATACTAATTGAATGAATGAAACCCTTACCTAAACCATTGCAATAGTCTCCCATCTGCTTCTTTTGACTTCAATATCTCCCCTGTTCCTTCCACCCAACATTCTGCAGAAGCAGAATTTTTCTAGGGGAAAAAAAAATGTGTTCAATTTTCTTTCTTGCTTACAACCATTTATTACCTACAGGAAGCATCCAACTATCTCTATAATATGATCCCAGGCTCCCTTTATGGCTTTATTCTAGTGATTCATTCTATAATCCTTATATTTTGGTTAATAGTCCAAACAGCAAAAATGTTTACCTCTTCATATCAAAATGCCTTAACACAAACTGTTGTCTCTGCCTGGGAGGTAACTTCATCATCTCCTAACCACTTTGGTCTTTCAGGTTCTTTGGGGTTGACTGATATCATTAGTAAAATAAAAAGCTCACCCTTTCTCCTTCTACCTGCTCGTGATCCCATTCTATAACATTCATTGTAATAGACATGAGTTTTTGTTTCATAACTGGTATGGGTGTGTTGAATGGGGCCAGGCTAGGAAGGGAAGACTGCACAATGGCAACCCGTTGAATCCTAGTTCTGAACTCTTACAGTAAAGGGAGGTTAGAATTATTACAGAGAAAAAATTTAATGTACTTGGATCCTGCATAGCTTTGGATCCTGCATATCGGAGAGAACAGTCACCTGGGAAGGACACCATCAGCCTCTCTTAGAAAGTAACCAGAGCTTGCTATCACTGTAGGTACCTCAGCATAGGTGTTTCTGGTTTCCTGGGTCAAGTCTAGCAGTAAGCATTCACCAAGTGACCTCACAGTTGGAAAGTTGAGAAAGTGTGGAAAAGGAAGTTCAGAACAGGGCACATACTTTGTGTGACCATAGCTAACTGAATAGTGTAAGGGGACATGTTAGGTATGTTTCTGGGGATGATCGGAAACCATCAAGGTGCAACCTGAAAGAGGTAAATATCTAGTCATCAAACTGATGGAGACAACTTATGCCATATAAGTTTGGTAAAAATGCAAAATAAGAGCATATTTTATCATTATTGGCTAGTGAGATCAGGGTATTTAGAAAATAAAGATGCTCCGTTCAAATGTCATGTCTTCACTAAAGCCTTTACTGAAATCTATCTATACTATCATCTGTTCTTGTGAAAAACGTCAGTAAGCCACTATTTTAGCCATAGACTCTAGACACACTGACCTTCTTGCTATTTTCAGACATGGCATCCTTCTTCCTCAAGACCTTTGTACTTGCTGTCATTTCTGCCTTACACTTACTTTCCCTCAAAAGGCTATGATACCAGCTCCCTCTCTTTCTTTGGGTATTCATTGAAAAGGCATTTAAACTAAGCCTTCTCTAGATATTTGTCTATCATTTCTATACTCTCAGTTAATAGTAATAATAATAATAATAATCTTCTTCCAATGTTTTTTCCTCCTAGCCACTAATCATTCCTATATGTGTGTATGTATAAATTAATATATATATATATACACATACATACATATATACATATTTATATATTTTTAATTGATCTTGATTAGTATCTGTTTTACCTATTAGATTTTAAGCTTTACTGAGAGCAGAGATTCCTCGTATCTGTTTTTTAGGCTGCTGCATCCTCACTGTATACAGTATACAATAGTATAGTATATAGGGTAGAATAGTACATAATACATAAAACATACTCTACAAATACCCATCAAATAAAGCGATGATCTGTCTATATGTCTGCTTTCTGAATTAAGCAATGTGCTCCTTTTAGATAGGAGTGGAAAGATGATGGTTCATTTATTTCTCAACCTCTTCACCTAACGATTATTGCACATAGCACATGATGACTCCTGTTTGGAATTTCTTTGTGTCAACAAAATCTACATCATGGATCCCTCCACTTTATTCATTTTGTAGAGTGTTTTTCCATCATGACATTTTGTACAGTGTGTAAGCATCCTTTTGTGATGCTTCATTGGATTTTCAAAACACTAGGTACGAGGGAGAAATTGTTATTCTCAATTCGCAGCCAGAGAGATTAAGGCACATGAGAAATGAGATCCATATGTAAGTCAGTGACATGGTCAGGATTAAAATACAAAATGTGCTTAGTGTAAGATCTCAAGTCATGAGTTCCAATGAATTACCGTTGGATAAATATGTTAGAAGAGAAATAAACTCTTTTGTTTTCATCAGGGAATCTATTTGTTGACATCTGTCTTTTTCAAAGACAGAAGGATACGTGGGTGTTTTCTTTTTTCTTAAAACAAAGAAAAGAACTCTCATTGCTAGAAATATTTGAAAACTAAGTACATTGAAAAGGGCAGTCAACATCTGATTGTCATTTCTTTAATTCAAATCACCATAAATTGTGTTAAAAAATGGACTTGACTCCATTCAAAATTTGGGAGCATATTTAAAAAGTTTCTCAACAAGGAGAAATGTAGAAATAAGTAACGTGTTATGAAAAGGATCTAAAAATTTAGTTCCCATCTCAGAATATCTCGTTATGTATAAGTCTGCTCAGAAATCTTTCTTAAAAATATTTATGAATAAACACTAAAACTTTTATATGAAAACAGTGTATTTATTCACGAGGCAGGAATCTTTCTTCTAAGCACTGATGGTACAGAATGGCAAATGGAAGGAACAGAGAGAAACTGAAGTCAGAAGAGCAGAAAAGAGGTAACTGCAATGGTTTAGGTAAGTGTTTACTTCATTCAATCTATATTTGTCATCCACCTTGACAATAGGGATGCCCTGGTGAGCAGGACAAATGCCAGCTGGACCATTAGAGGGCTTGATGAAACTGACCAGTGATCCTAATAAACTGTGAAGGATGTGGCTCAAGGAAGAGGAAGGTACAAAGAAAAATGGTGGCATGGCCTAAAGTAATCTAGCATGCTCTGATCAAAAGCAATGGCTTGAGAACTGAGAAAAATAAATAAATCCAATAAATGTTTAGAATTTAAACTAACAACTTCTAGAGAGGGGAGAGGAAGTCAGGGTTTGTAAGAATGTGAGAGAGCAAGGTAGAGAGAGAACCACTATTCATTAATCTTGTGTAGAAGATTCTAGAAAACTTTGTCACCTCTATGTTCATTATTTCTCCCTCTCTCTTATTCTTCAACATTACATTCCTGGCTTCCATGGAGTTCGTATCTACATGGCTCTGCTCATGTTTCTCTCCCTGGAACTCTACCCCTTACTTTTCCACCTGGCTACATCTTAACAACATTCTAAGATTCACTTCTGGACCCTCTTTGGGAAACCTCCCTGAATTGGCATTCAGGGTCACTCCATTCCCTGGTGCTCCCATAACACTATGTGTACACCTATATAATGATGCTTAGCTTATGCTGTCCACAGCTTCCATGGACCAGGATAGGTGTTATTTGTTATTGAATTCTACTTGTAATATTAATTGCTAAAGGTTGCTTGGTTTTGATTTTTTTCTCTTCTAGTGATTACAGGTAATGCATTTCTATAGCCACTGTTTTCTCTTTTCATCTCCTTTGTAGTTTGTTGGTGTTTTGTGTGATTTGGTTTGGGTATTTTTGTCCTTTTCCCCTTTTCTTTTCTCTGATATGCCTTTTAAGAACTTATTGATCAATCTCTGCTTGTTGAGCTTAGTGGGAAACAGGTGTAACTCTTCATTAGCTGTTTATTCCAAGAGAATCTAGCAGCCTCTGTTGCTGTTCTGGGAGTTAGATCAGTGACTCACTTCCATACCTCAGTTGTGGACTTTCACAGTTGAGACATCGTATCTTTTCCCTTTCTCTTTTGGTGTGGGGCGAGGGGGCATGGGGGGGGTGGGTGTAATTGAGTTGGATGGGGCTAGGGTTAGGGATATTGGAGTTGATTGGTTGGTGACATTTTTTAGCCTATCTTCCTTTCCATGTATCTTTGCAACTTTTCATGAATGCTTCCTGCCCTACCAAATCTATCTCCTTTGTGGAAAAGAATATGAAAAGACACTTCCTATGTGCTTCAGCAAAACTATTCACATATGTTTAGAGTTTCTACTATACTAAAAACCTTAAGATCTGCTTTGGGCAGTTACATGGATGACTAAGACTTGGCCTTTGCCTTAGGACCAACTGACACAAAGATGGCATCTGTTAAATATTTATTCAGTCATTAAATAGCGAGTAATTCTACCTGAGCTAAAGAGGTAAAAGTGAAGAGTTTGCAAGTAAAAGGTTAGATAACATACATAGTAGTCCAATATGACAATTTAAGTCCACACAATTTAAAACTAAACCTTAATAGAGTACTATCTTCTTCTCTAAACATATATTTACTGATATATTTGAACTTTATTGAAATGAAATATTCAGGAGACCTTGCTTATTTTTATATCTTTATATGAAACTTAAATTGACACTTTAAAGCCACAAAGAATAAAATGGTCATTTAAACGTATGAGCACATATACACAAATAAAATAAAAACAAATCTCTTGTAACCCGCTTGTAACCTGCTTCCTTATTCAGTACTTTTAATCCTGGTTAATTTCAGGTTTATATAGTCAATCAATATTGCAAAATTCAGAATTAAAACCATGTATGAACTAGTTAGCTGAAATGGACAGTATTAGAACTGTTGTATTTTAAAAGTATACTATCACTCATGGTTTTACCTCGCAATGTTTTCATGTGGATTGAAAATAAACCAGCTAACGTAATGTATTTTATATTCTACTCATAGTAGTTACTTTGGTCATTTCTAATTGCTTTACCATGGACAATAAAAATGGAAAGGATTAGTGCTTCTCATTGATTTTTTTTTTATTCTACCTCACCCCCAAACCATCCTGTTTTAGCTTACACTTAGTCATAAAATGTCTTTTATGTTTTTATTATAACCAATTTCCGCCCCCCCCACCTCTTTAGCAAAATCTATATTTGGGTGAAAGTTCTAAAACTTCTCAAGTTACACTTAAAAGCTCTTTAAGCACAGTTTCCATTTAAAAAGAATCAAAACTTTTTTGAAGGGTGGGGGGACTAAGATGGCATATACAATAGGGCAGAAATTCATGGAAAAAAAGAAAATAGTTTAAAATTGTCTTGAACTTGACTTCTTGAATTTTATCTTTTTGTTGAACACCGATGCTTTTGATCATTGGGAAAGACTTCTAGATTTGTCAATATGCCACATTTCCTCTCCCTTTTTATCTTTAGAAAATTCCCTGCCCTTCACTCAAAACACTCATCAATCATATTCTCCTTGACCCATATCAGGCTGACTCACACTTATCTTTTAGATGTCCTATGCATTACCACTTTGTTCATAAGGTCTTCACTGGCTACCAGGATTGGAATACTTTGAAATTCCATTGAAACACTGTTTCACTGAGTAAAACAGCCACTTTCATGCCAATATCTACTGGTAGAATATCCACAGAGTATAAGTTTTGAAAAGGCAGTCTTCTTGTCTACAGATTTTACCTGTATGACCACTACTTAATTTAGTTGTGTGCCTGTACTGCTTCCCAGAACCACTGTGCTCCACTCTGCTCTGCTTCGTTCCCACTCTTTCCCTTAACAAAACTGTCCTATGATTCCAGAATTTCCTAGGGTCTCAGTAGCACATTGATTATCTTATAAAAGATCCAGTGAACAGCAGTCAGGCATTGAGTAAAGGGCAAAGATTTTGAACAACAAGAAAAACTCATCTCAAATTATGGCTTCCCTATTTCCCAATTCTGGGCCTTCAACAATTTATTTAACCTCTATAAGCCTTTCTATAAAATATGATAATTACACAAAACCTGTAAAACTGCTGTGAATATTAAATGAGTTATGCATGCAAAGTATCTAGACTACTTCATTCATATAAAATGGGTAACTGCAAAATAAAATTGTTTATTACTATTAATACTATCACCATCTAGAAGAGAATACTAAATTGATATTACCTGTAAACTTGTTTTAACAAAGTACTACAATATCTTCTCAAAATTAACTATAAGAATAAATGACCAAGACAGCTATATTCAGTCAAGTAGGCCTCTTAAGATCCCTAAAATGAATCCATATATTTTAACATATACTCTATTCCTGCTTTCCTTAATCATAACATGTCCTCTACTCCCAGTAGAACTCTTTAAACATTATATCCATTACTTGTTTAATTTCTACTTTCTGAATTACTTCTATTAATGCAAAAGATAGTTGAAAATATTTTTGTGTCTTATTAGAAATTAAAAGAGTTGAAGAATAAAATTATATTCTGTTGCACCAAGCCTAAGTGTAGCAAATTAGAGTTAAACAAGAAAATCCAATAGTACATTTGAAGGAAGCAGACAAGACAGAAGCAGAACATATCATTCTTTATCTTTTATCTTACAAATGTAGATAAGTATGCTGATGTCCAATTCTCCTGTAGTTGAATCTAAGATAAAGAATATTTTAATCTTTGCTGGAAATGTTGAATAAAAAATTTACTCTAATCCTGCAAATATTTAGTAAATAAAAATCTCTGCCATAATACTCATTGCCCAGAAAATTACCAATAATACCTAAAGGGCATCTAAGATTTATAAATTCTGAAAAAACTTTATACTTTAAATTAATTAATATTTAGATAAGAAACACATAGATATAGAGTAATCATCACTCATAGATTCATAATATAAAAAACAAAGATTGTTACACTGGATTTAAAAAAAAGAAGAAAATACCCAACTAAACCATACCATATACTAACATACTTTAAACATAATTATACAGAAATGTTGAAAGTAAAAGGATGAAAAATATATACATTACCATTTAAATATTAACTAAAAGGAAGACATATAGCTATACTAGTATTAGAGAAAGTAAGCTTTAAAGCAAGATAATTTCTAGAGAAAAAGACATTTCATGTTGACTAAAGAAGTAATCTACCTATGTGCATGCATCTAATAACATACTTTCAAAAAATATAATGTATAAGTTGACAGAACTAAAACAGAACAGTAAGAACAAATAAGACAGTAATAATCTGATTAACATACTTTACTGAACACTATTATGATCCAAACTGACAGATAACACATTTTTCAAGTGTTCCTAAAACTATACTAATATTGATCAGTTCTCAAGATAGTCAAAGAATTAAAAATAATTTTAAATATCTTCTCTGACTAAAAAGGAATTAAACTAGAATTCAATCAAACAAGATAAATAGGAAATGTCCACATATTTTGACATTATTCATACATTTCTACATAATCATTGGGGCAAAAGAAAATTAGCAAAATTTAAACTGAATAACTATGAACATACAATATATCAACACTTGTAGCAAACAACTAACTCTGTGTTTACCAAGAAATGTATAACCCTAAAACCTATACATTTTAAAAGAATAAAACCTATAAAGAATAGATAAAGAATAAAACCTATAAATCAATGATCTTAGGATCTACCTTAAGAAGTGAGAAAAAGAGCAGTAAATTAACCCTAAGAAATAAAGTGGATGTATTAGTTTCCTAGGGCTGTGTAACAAATTCCTACAAAATGGGTTACTTAAAACAACAGAAATTAATTTTCTCACTATTAGGAGGCCAGAAGTCCAAAATCAAAGTATCTACAGGACTGGGTCCTTCATAGAGGTTCAGAAGGAAAATCTGTTCCATATTCTCTCTCTTAGCTTCAGGTGGTTTCAGGCACCCCTTGACATCCCTTGCCTTGCCGCTGCATAATTCCAATCTCTGCTTCAGTTATCACACGGTGGTCTTCTCTCTGTGTGTCTCTGTGTCTGTCTTTTGTGTCTCTTCTCAACTTCTTATAATGACACCTGTCATATTGATTTATAGACCTATCCTACTCTAATATGTTGTCCTCTTAATTTACATCTTAATTAGGTCTGAAAAGACCCTATCTCCTAGAATCCCATTGGCTAGGAACGGGACTTGAAGATATCTTTATGAGGGCCAGGAGCCAACCCATACAGAGGGAAATTATAAAAAGGAGAAATTAAAAATATGTTAAAAAAAACATGATAGAAAATTATCAAAGTAAGTTTGGTTTTTGAAAATAATAATTAAAGACTATTAAGATTCACAGATCTCTAACAAGGTTGATAGAGAAACACACACTTTAATTAAAGTTGGAAGCACCTCTTTTTTTCTTTTAAAACTTCTTTTAAAAAGTATTAATTTCTCTCTATATACATATATATGATAAAAATAAAAAAATAAAAGTGAGATGTCTCTGAAGTAGCTGAAAGAACCCTCTTTTAGAAAGTACAAGACAAAGGATTCAAATCTTAGATCAATGATTTCTGAACTGTGTGAACATGTGGTCATCATTGAAATTCTAGGAATATCTTTTCCTTTATCTGTGAAATTTCATCATCTCATGGTATTGATTTCAATAGTGAATATAAGTGAAAGCATCTTATAAGTTTCAATGGTAGCAAACAGAAGTTTTGATGTGATTACAGAATATACACTAGGAATTTATCAATCATTTCCCATTGATTATTTAGATATTATATAAATTACTACATATTAAGATTCTAAAACTTCCTTCTTAGAAAAACTATTCGTAGTTAAATCACTCCTTCATTTTTAATTTTGATCCTAGAATTCCTGTCAAAATTTATATCATATTTTAATTTTGAATTTAAGAATAATTTTACTTCTATTTGCTTTCTCCACTTAAATTTAGGGTATAAAGCAAGATAATATCCGAATAGCATTTTGATTTTAATCAAATTAGCCATTTTATATGAAACATTCTTAAAATAAAGAAAGCAAGAAAATCTAATTGTGACAAAACATAGGGCTGAATTTGTGGTTGGTACAAGATCTGAATGTATTTTCCCAAATGATAGTTTTATCTTCACAAAGTAAATATTTTAAGAACACATTTGGGAAAAGATCTGTTTTGCATCGAGATTTAGAAAAATAAACAAGGACATAATTCTTTACCCAGACTGCCTTATATGGTTAAGAAAAGTCCTCAACCAAGGATGTGAAAACATTGTCCCAAAGTGTGCCTGCAAATAAAATGGCAAAGGAAAAAGGCAGAGAAACCACAGCAGGAGGTGGTCTGAATTGTGCAAAACAAGTTCTAGCCCCATTCAGCGCCATTGTTTGAGCACTACGTGGCCATAAAGGAACCACACTGTGCTTCCATTTTCGGTTCAGCATGAGTAGCAGTGAATTATAGATTACAACTCTGTGGTGGAGCGATCCTCCCTGGGCTACTTGTCTTCTTCACATCTTTCACAGACTCTATCACTAATGCCTTGTGCTGCTTCTTACATAAACCACATGTTCTTGTCCATGGCCCATTAGAAGACAGGGAGATGCTTATGCTCAGTAAGACTCAATCAGAAATCCTGGTGGCCTTTCTATTGTCAGTGATCTGCAGAGGATGGTTCCAAGACAAATTCGAGGAAAAAAGAAACAAAGCACCTCAAACTGGATCCTGATATTTATCCAGGTAAATCTTTCTCATGGACCCCAAAGGCCTTCAGCTGGTGCCATGACAGATGAGATCTGATAGTCTATATATCTTCGCTTTCAAAAATATTCATGTTTTTGTAAAAGACTATGAAATTAGCCAGCTTTTTTAAAAATTCATCTATCATATTTTACTCAATGACCTCCTTCTTTAGGTTGAAAGAAATTATTTATGCTTTATTTAGTCTTAAATAAAAATTAGTTGGATGACATAGTTTTAAATTAATAAAAGATATTGGTCAGCTTATATTATGCTACCATATTTTCAGTTGTTCATTTTATAAACAATTCAACTCTTTATAAAATTTACCTCCTACATCAGCCAGATTTTTGCACTCCAAAGCATGAAATGTCAGTTTTCATTTATTCTTATCTTTTTTGTTTTGTTTTGTTTTCTAAAACATATCTTTACCTTTGTTCATTTAAGTTTTGAGAACTTATTTTAAGATGATTTTCTTTTTTTTCCCCTAATAGCTCTTACTATGGTACCTAAATAAAGTTGACAAACGATGTGTGAATGCTGTATAAATTAATAAAACTTAAACTTCTGTATTTTTATTTAGATCTAATAAAAAGTGAAATTAATGGAAAATAATTTTTTTTTAGGTTCCCTAACATCACTATTAAACTTTTGTTTCTCAAGTATTTCCACAAAGTAAACTTAATAGAGAAAGAAATTAAAATATATACCCCCATGGTCTAATAATAAACTCTAAATTCTGCATCAAGAAAAGCATTTTTTTGAAGTCTTTGATTTATTGTTAAACTGTACCTACAAATTTGTAAAAATTCTTTAGCTGACCATATACTAGTAAATAAGCATATGCCTTGCAAAGAATATTTCATTTTATATACAAGAACTATATTTGGCTAAGAGTAAATCGAATAATTGGCTCACAAAAATACAAAGAAATAAATAAAAATAAGGTTACTTTAAAAGTGAGTATACATGCTATTTACTATGTGCCAGATACTATTAGAAGTACATTCTTCTAATAATGAGGTAGCTGCTGTCATTATACCCATTTCACAGGAAAAAAAACTGAGGCACAGAGAAGTTATATAGTAACCTTCCAAGATTTCCTAGAAATTTGTAAAGAGACACTTTACAAATGGCTGGTTTCACAGTTCATGTACTTAATCACTGTGTGCTACTTACTTTCCGGTGCTAAAAATGTCATGAATGATGGGCCATTTTACTTAAAATCAAAGAAACTGATAACGAATGAAACATAAAGCATATAACAGCGTGTTAAATCCAAAAGTAGTAGTAATTAGAATTTTATTAATTTTTAAAATTTTGTTTATATTTAATTTGTACTTTTATAGTTTGTTAAGGACATAAGAAACATATCTGGTTTTGTGTCTCTACATATTTAATTAATATAATAAAAACAATGTGAGCAAATATTGTGCATTTGCATTTTTCCTTTAATTAAATTTATATATCACTTGTGTTTGAAAAACAGCTTGTTATGTACACTTTTTATAAACATTCTGCGTCACGGGTAAAAGTTATATACTTGTGTCTCTTACTATTATTTTTTTATGGTCATTTTATTTCATTTTTTATTTTAAATCACAGCATTTAATGCTATATTTGCTCACAAAGACTTATGAGTTATACATTATAAGAATAGAAAATAAGCTCTTTGTTTTTTGTTTAATGCTTTCTGCCTTGATTTCTACTGTGTATGGAATCATTACTTTGCCACTTGCCCTTCCCCATACCATGTATGCTCCTGCCTCGGTCATCTTTTTGATTTTTTGTGACATTTTGTGATGTGTCTTTTTCTTGTGTGTAAGAAGCATACGGTTGACTTTTGGTTTTCAATCCACACAGAGGTTGTATTTTAATAGGAGATGCCAGCTCTTATTCTTTCTTGTCATAACAGATATGGCTGCTTTTCTCTCGATCACCTTGCTTTATGAATTGTATTATTTATATCTTTCGCTTTCTTTGTTTCTACAGTCTGATGATTGTATTTTGTTTTCTTTAATGCTAAATTCTCAGTTGACTCAGAAAGAATCCAATCCAAATTCAATTTTGTAAATATGAATAGGAAAAGTCAGGCTCAGAGTTGCTGAGTCTCATCCCTCCTGCCTCCCTGTGTGAAGGGACCATTTGTTAAACTAAATTTACAGGTGGGAATCAGCTGGAGCAGTGGGGAAGGGTTTCCATTTGCTTCTGAGACTCAGAGGTATCCACAGAAATTGAGTCTTCATTATGTATTATAGGCAACCTTTTCTCCTGAGCAGACTGGATCAAAGGTGATGTTTATCTGAGATCCCTACTAGATAAATGTGGGATAAAATGCTTCCTGTCCACTTGCTGTAAACCGTCCTCTAAAGAAGTGTCCCAACTTACTGATGTAAGAGCTCCTGGAAGAGGGCAGCACTGATGGGCAAACTGTTCCCAATGTAATTGGTAAGAGGGGACATGCTCTCTTTTGTTTACAAAGTGAGGCAACCAACCTCACACACTTCCTTAGTGGAATTCCAGTTCTATGACATGTTTCCTGTTAGCCTATTAGCATTAAAGTGCATGTCACAACCCACTGCTCCTTTACTATAACAGAAATCCCAGCAACCTGATCTGTAAGGTTTCTCAAAACAGTACCGTTGGAAAAATTACCATATCAAACAAAAACCTATCATGAAAGGATCTCACAATCCACTTAGAGGGATTTAAAGAAATTAAAGCTAAGCTAAATAATGAGAACAAGCATGTCCTATTTATGCAGAACCGATGAGAAAAAAAGAGGAAAACATTTTTTATAACCACAAAAATTTGTTTAGTTTTGAGAAATAGACTAATATTTAGAATTGTTATTGCTGCAAGTGAAATACAAATTGAATTGGTGTTAAAAAATCAGAATTTATTGACAAGAATAGCGAAATCAAGGAGTTTAAATTGAATCAGCAGAAGTCAGTGTCTTTTCATCTCAAACTTCAAATATTAATTTCCAGGTAGTAACACTACATGTTGATATTACCAAGCTCCAGACATTCACCGTCCAAGTCCAAAAGAAAGAGAACTTCTATGAACAGACTTGGTGGGGAAAATGATTAAGGACTGAGTTTCACGGAATCAGTCTTGGTCCTCTGTCCTTCCCAAGACACAAGTTACTGAAGAGAGTGAGGCAGTGCTGGAGAGAATGAATCCTTCAGAAAAATCACTGTGCTTTCACTAAAAGAATGGATAGGCAAAAACCATGGATGTTTGTAATTTTTGCACATGTAGGTTTTGTACTTTAAAAAAATGTTTTAAATGAGTTGAAATACTTTAACTTTCACGTAGCATGATATACTTTCCTCACAATATGTTCTTGTCTTTATTATTAAAACCTATGGTTTAAGATCCTGTGCATTATTTTTTAATATTATTAATTACTGTATTATATATCTCCTTAAAATTACATTGAGCATTTCCAATGTGATTTGTATTCTTATTTTTTTATTACTCATCTCAGTGAATTACTGATTTAAATGACCACTAATAGTATTTTTATTTTATAATTTTATCATTTCTGTGTTATTATGTGTAGTTCTCACTAAGCAACCTAGAGTAGGAATTTTAAAGTTTTTGGAGAGATTTTAGAGATGATATATTTTCTGAAGCTTTTTATTATTGAGCAAATATTTCTGTTATAGTTCCATGGAATGTAAATTAAGCTCAACATAATATTTATGCACCAAGTATATATCTTTTAAACTATCCTAACTCCCAACTCTATGCAGTGGGAACCTGAGATATCATATAATTCTGCTTTTGCCTGGCCTTAGGTGATTGGACCAAGAGGAATATTAGCTATTGGTTGGCCAGAGAACAATCACATTTTCTCTCTAAGACTTGAAAAGACAAAAGATCATGGGCAGCTATTGGAGATAGTTGCCATGAAAGGTGACATAAAAGCAGTGTCAAAATCATGGCAAGGCCTCGTGACAGTTACTCAAAAGTTGTTGAAAAACAAAAAATAAAACTAGGAAATGAAAATTGACTGGTACAGATAAAGAAGAAAAAAGGCTGAGATAAGTCCAGGGGAATTAAATACACTATTGTCTTGTTTCTGGATATATTTCAAGTTTGGAAATGTGGAGCTTTATTAGTTTCCCATGAGATTTTTATATTGAATCTTGTAGTTCAAAAAGGTACTTGACTATAACAATGGATCATTTTCCCCCCACTTAAACATCACAGGCCTTTCTCATTATCTTCTGGCATCCAGTATTACAGTCAAAGCTGTGATGGGTATAGTTAAGTGACAAAAGTTATTATAATTTTTATCTACCTAAATTCTCATGCAAATTTTTTGGCCTATTAAATTATATATGTTTTCCAAAGCAGGTCATGGTTGATTCTCCTTTTAGTACGTTGGCCTGAAATAAAATGAAGTTTTAAAATCTGCTACAATTTTGTAGTTACCTTTAGCTACGAGCTTGATTATTCGTTCTATGCCATGTGTTCAGAATTCTCTTTTCTGTGCACATATAATTACTAACCTAGAAATATCTTTTCTTTACACCATAGCTATCATTTTAAGTTACTTTTATCTACATTCTAGAAAATTATGTCATGATTACACATTGTGGTTTTAATTATTCTACTGTCAATTTTGCCCTCTAAAGCTGTCAATGCAGTTTTAAATTTTCATATAATAATTTTATTTTTATTAATACCATATGGGAACCAAATTTTATTTTGGAATTAGAATATTTTGCTCTGGAGAACAACTTGGAGAGCACAGCTATCCAAATGTAAAAGAGAAGGAGAAGAAAGAAATACCTACACAATGCTAATAACGAATGAGACATATTTCACTGTATAGAAGTCAAGAGGCATCTATAACTTATCTCAAATTTCTAACATGTCTCTGTTCAGTCTTTAGCATACTTTCTAAACATATCATCCATATGTTTGACTTTCCAAACTAAGAAGACCTTAACACATAAAGCAAGGACAGTTTTAATCACTTTATCTCAAGAACGTAGATTGAATTTTTACTGGTGGTATTCTCAACGTATCACACACACTATATTCCAGATGACGATGTCATTATGCCAAACAAGAAATAAGATTCATTGACTCAATCCGTGATTTACACATCCATTCAGAAAACACACATGTATCAACATCCTGAAATATACGATGCGCAACCGAATCTCAGGCATACAGATGTGCAGGAAAAAACTGAAATAACAACAATCAATACTGGGTCATAACTCTGAGTGAGTTCATAGTTTACTGGTGCAGATTGATAAAACTAACTATAATGTGATTTTATAAACAGTAAATTGGCAATAAGAGCAGAGAGTGCTAGGTGTGTAGAGTGAGGAAGACACATTAACAGTGTGACATTATCTCCTGAGACAGTGAGTGGTTTACCTCCTGTTGTCTCAGTGGTCATGACCTCTTCCATTACTGGCCTCTTTAATTATTTAGTGAGTAGAAGATACACCTTCATTATGGGTAAATGTCTACATCTTCTCCAAAGTGTGATGAAAAAGAATATTTGAATCTCTTGACTGGAAAATGTCTAGGGAATTATGGTACTCTTGGTCCATGGCACAAAAAAAAAAAAAAAAAAAAAAGATTCTGGAATATATAAAATTCAGGTCATGCTATTTAATTCAGCAAAAAGAGATTGCAATTCCCACTGAGAACTAAACATAAGGCACTCCTCTTCACTGATAGGTGCACCTTCCAGCTCTGACAAGGAGTGACCAATAGATCCAATTTTCCCTCCTTCTTGGCTGATTTAAATCCAGAGAGATCCTTGTATGCAAAAGAGTGAATAATATAAACTGTGCTTATTTTAATTTGCTGGTACCAGTTTGAATAATCTTCTCTTTTCATTTCAAGTTAAAGAACATGGGTAAGAATGAAATGTGTGTACACATGTTAAAGAGTAGAGAGAAATAGAAAATCTGTGATAAGAAGACATTTCATTTATTCTATTAGAGAACTGAGGAGATGAAATCAAAGGAGAAAGAATATTATATAATAGAAGAGAAAATTATACAACAATCTGAATACTGGCATACATATATGTATGTTTATGTGCAAAATATATATATGCATATATATGTATGCGAAGTTACTGTACCTTTTTCCTTCCCTATAGTTAAAATTTATGTGTGGTCTACTGCATTTAGTGAGTTTTCTCCTTAGGCTTCCTAAGAGATCAACGAGCTTTTATAAGTGCTATTAATGGAAATGGATACAATGATACAAATGATTCAAATTTTGACTTCTGCTTACAAACTGGATGATGTAGGAGAACTCAATAACCTAATGTTTAAAATAAATATTTCTATAATTATCTCACATTAATAATTCTTTAAAATATTTGCTAAATATCTAACAATATACCTGGCAGGTAAGAGATAATATTGGTTTTCATCAAACAGAAATGCACACACACATCTGTTTCCCTTTTTATTCCAAAAGTTCTTTCCCTAAATGATTTTTTACACTATGTGAGGCCACTCATTTGAGATACATAGATCTAACTCATTTGAGAGAACTACAATCTGATACTTGCTCTTCTGCTTTGGAACCTTTTTAAAAATTTGCTTTTCCAAATAATATGCATCATATATTCAAACGATATGGATCCTTTGCAGTAAAGATGATACTTTCAATGCAAACAAGATAAATCTAATCAGGAATTCCTTTTATTCTTGATTCTAAACAAAGGAGTGCTTCCTCACTATCTGAGTGGTAGAAGTTTGAAGACCTACCCTTACACCATAGTTAGAAGAAGAGGAACGATAGAGGCAAAAACAGGTAAGTAGATAGACAGGTAGGTAGTTAGGTAGATGTTGAAATTATATTTCTCATGAACAAAATTCCAAATTTAGAGCCATGACTTCAAAGGAGAGTACCAAAATAAAACTGTTAAACAAAGTGGCTCCAGAATAGGGTTGCAATAAAACCTTAACTTTCTTTTGGAATATACTATATTGGGTAAGCAATATCTCAAATCTCTTTTTTATTTCAAACTTTGCTGCTAAACATTTTTATATATGTGCATATAAGCATATATAACACACATACACACACACACACATTTCTACTTTACTCTAATAATTTTTTTAAAACAAAGACTAAAAATTTGAGATTTCCATAATGATAAAATGTCATCATTCTAAAATGCAGGTCTCACATCCTTATATAGATATTGATAAATAAATCTAGGAGTTGAGTTTTATTATATGACAGTTTCCTATGATTTCCCAAATTTTCAAAATTATGCTTGTATTCTTGGGACAAGAATCTTTTTCCAGAAAGTAAAACTTGTAAATAAAATAAATAAATAAAATCCAAATAAATAAGAATTCATTGTTTCTTTATGCTTTTAATTACAATTATTTGAATTAAAGCAAGAAGAGACATCTACTATAAGACACCGTGGAATGCCAGAAACATAGCAGCAAACCAAGGAGTGATATATAGAAAAAATGGGAGATTTTGTCAGTGAGTTGATACAATCACATTTTTTTTTCCTAGTGTTTATCAAATTGTCCTCTTCCATTTTTCACAAAGTTATTGTCCTCACAGCAGCTGATTGCCATCTCTACTTCCCAAGTGATAAACAATACCCAAAACGAGAACAATGGGTCATCAGGCTGCTTTGAGTAGGCACAAGACTCCCACATGTGAAATATGCAAAGCTGCAGCCTGACAGAGATACTCAAAGACCCATGTCTTTTATCAAGTTGAGTCAAACGGAAACCCTAAAATGGCTAGAAAAGCCCTATGGAAACTCTTGTAGGAATATGCATGCTTCTTTTCTCTGGCAGAGCTTTTAGCTCTTTACTGTGGTTTCTTTCCTGTACTGCCCATGTAAAATTCCCTTGATTTTTCTAAGCCACTTAAAAAACATTACTTATTTAAGTCGTCAAACTTGTCATGTCAGAGAGCTCTTTAATGATATGTGAATATGAAGAGAAGTGTGACGTGTGTACACACTCGGGCATGTGAGAGCAGCAAGGATAGAGAAAGCAAGTCTAGTATGTGAAAAGTACACTCTATTCAGAGTGAAGAAGCCTGTCTTCTGGTTTTAGGTAGGGATGTTTTACCATTGATCAGCCATGTGCATCTCCTAGTCACAGACCCTCTGGACTTAACATAAAAAAATCTGAAGAGAACAAATCTAAAATAGGTTTCAATTCTGAAATTCTAAGATCCAAACACACAGATACACAGTTTTGAACTATATGACAAATTAAGAACTTCAAACTACTTATATTTTAGTATTTTCTGTTAACATATCAATTGATTAATAAGTATCTAACGTGAGCCAGATCTTGGGACTTGGATAACTGTACTTGTTGGAGACACACTTCTTGTTGTTCACTGTTCTATCTTTGTCTTACCCTAC
>NW_011888813.1:6343469-6346065 GCF_000151845.1 Pteropus vampyrus
AACTCATTTGAGAGAACTACAATCTGATACTTGCTCTTCTGCTTTGGAACCTTTTTAAAAATTTGCTTTTCCAAATAATATGCATCATATATTCAAACGATATGGATCCTTTGCAGTAAAGATGATACTTTCAATGCAAACAAGATAAATCTAATCAGGAATTCCTTTTATTCTTGATTCTAAACAAAGGAGTGCTTCCTCACTATCTGAGTGGTAGAAGTTTGAAGACCTACCCTTACACCATAGTTAGAAGAAGAGGAACGATAGAGGCAAAAACAGGTAAGTAGATAGACAGGTAGGTAGTTAGGTAGATGTTGAAATTATATTTCTCATGAACAAAATTCCAAATTTAGAGCCATGACTTCAAAGGAGAGTATCAAAATAAAACTGTTAAACAAAGTGGCTCCAGAATAGGGTTGCAATAAAACCTTAACTTTCTTTTGGAATATACTATATTGGGTAAGCAATATCTCAAATCTCTTTTTTATTTCAAACTTTGCTGCTAAACATTTTTATATATGTGCATATAAGCATATATAACACACATACACACACACACACATTTCTACTTTACTCTAATAATTTTTTTAAAACAAAGACTAAAAATTTGAGATTTCCATAATGATAAAATGTCATCATTCTAAAATGCAGGTCTCACATCCTTATATAGATATTGATAAATAAATCTAGGAGTTGAGTTTTATTATATGACAGTTTCCTATGATTTCCCAAATTTTCAAAATTATGCTTGTATTCTTGGGACAAGAATCTTTTTCCAGAAAGTAAAACTTGTAAATAAAATAAATAAATAAAATCCAAATAAATAAGAATTCATTGTTTCTTTATGCTTTTAATTACAATTATTTGAATTAAAGCAAGAAGAGACATCTACTATAAGACACCGTGGAATGCCAGAAACATAGCAGCAAACCAAGGAGTGATATATAGAAAAAATGGGAGATTTTGTCAGTGAGTTGATACAATCACATTTTTTTTTCCTAGTGTTTATCAAATTGTCCTCTTCCATTTTTCACAAAGTTATTGTCCTCACAGCAGCTGATTGCCATCTCTACTTCCCAAGTGATAAACAATACCCAAAACGAGAACAATGGGTCATCAGGCTGCTTTGAGTAGGCACAAGACTCCCACATGTGAAATATGCAAAGCTGCAGCCTGACAGAGATACTCAAAGACCCATGTCTTTTATCAAGTTGAGTCAAATGGAAACCCTAAAATGGCTAGAAAAGCCCTATGGAAACTCTTGTAGGAATATGCATGCTTCTTTTCTCTGGCAGAGCTTTTAGCTCTTTACTGTGGTTTCTTTCCTGTACTGCCCATGTAAAATTCCCTTGATTTTTCTAAGCCACTTAAAAAACATTACTTATTTAAGTCGTCAAACTTGTCATGTCAGAGAGCTCTTTAATGATATGTGAATATGAAGAGAAGTGTGACGTGTGTACACACTCGGGCATGTGAGAGCAGCAAGGATAGAGAAAGCAAGTCTAGTATGTGAAAAGTACACTCTATTCAGAGTGAAGAAGCCTGTCTTCTGGTTTTAGGTAGGGATGTTTTACCATTGATCAGCCATGTGCATCTCCTAGTCACAGACCCTCTGGACTTAACATAAAAAAATCTGAAGAGAACAAATCTAAAATAGGTTTCAATTCTGAAATTCTAAGATCCAAACACACAGATACACAGTTTTGAACTATATGACAAATTAAGAACTTCAAACTACTTATATTTTAGTATTTTCTGTTAACATATCAATTGATTAATAAGTATCTAACGTGAGCCAGATCTTGGGACTTGGATAACTGTACTTGTTGGAGACACACTTCTTGTTGTTCACTGTTCTATCTTTGTCTTACCCTACCGTCATTTTTAAACAATACTGATGCATTATTTGGGCATCAAAGAAAATACAGACTAAGCCTTTTTCATCTGAGTGCCTTTACAGGCATCCTCCCTTTCCTGGATCTACATGTAGCTGAGGGGAAAGATCGAAGAGTGGGGTGATGAAATGGCATCAACTGGAAGAATTTGAGGGGCGGTAGAGTCAGGGCAGGAGCTTTGGGATCAGAAAGGTCTTGGGTTGAATTTCGCTCTGCCACTCACTAGTTGTGGGGTTTTGCTCAAGTTTGCTTCTATGATTATTATTAGGATTCTATGAATTAATCTATGTATATGATTTCTTTACCTGCATGATCTGTGTAGATAACAGAACAAGGGTAACATTTATTGAACTCAAATCAGGAAAAAAAAAAAAAAGAAACCAACAAGCAAAAATGTGATATTCTTTTCTCTACTCTAATGTAATTTTAGCAAAGTGCAAATTCTATTGGGCAAATTGGAAAGGTGCAACATTAGTGCAGGGCAATTGGAATTTCTGATGGAAATGAAGTAAAGAAGGGAAAAAGAACTATCAGAACCATTTCCAGTCTAATTTCTACCCATTCAGATGATTCAATTTTCTTCATGAAAAAAACTAACTACAAAAAGGCATTTCTGTCTAAAGCAAATATGTGAGTCTTTTTGCAAATTGATGGCCTCTGTGGAAGTTTTTACAAATGTTTTTCATTTTATAACTGTGGAA
>NW_011888813.1:6346635-6354162 GCF_000151845.1 Pteropus vampyrus
AACCTCTTCTGGGAGGCTGTTGCAGGTGGTATATATAATGTATGTCAAGCTCATAATTGTTGATAGCATAACAATCATTCTATATGATCTATTCATTGTAATATTTGGGACATCATAAAAAAGTTATGTGAGATAAACTCTTTTGGTATTGTAATATTTGGGACATCATAAAAAAGTTATGTGAGATAAACTCTTTTGGTATACTTTGGCCTCTTTTCAGAAAGATATAACAAACAAACAAATAAAAAAAACAATCTGGTAGCCATTCCCATTTTTCTCGGTAAGTGATTTTGACTATCCATTGTAGTCTATCTGCTCAGATTTGCAGACACTATATTAAGTTGAAAAATATGTTGCATGTTATAGTAATTCTTTTGTTCATTGATGTTTCCCCCAGTGCTCATAATAATGCCAAGATCACAATGGGCATTCAAACAGTATTATCAAATTCATACATACTTAATTTTTATAATCTTTCTTAATGTTGACAAAAAAGAATACCAAATTGGGTTTAATTTCTAGATCTGAAATAACCTTGCGTAAGCTACTTAACTTCACCAAGATTCCATAACTTCACTAAGATTCCACTGCCTTATCAGTAAAACAGAGATAATAAATTTAGTCTCTTAGGACTCATATATAGTTAAGTTAAAGGACATAAAACATTCCTATAGTACATGAGAAACAGTAAATAAACAATAAGTGTTAGTTATTATTGTATCTTTTAAACACCATGTCACCTATCAACTATGTGTTATAGAGAATATCAGATACAGATCAATATCTGTTTTTCTGGACATAACATAAAAAAAAGTAAATACTATTTTTAATGTGAAAACTTGATAACACACTTTCTAGTTTTCCAGTCAAAACTGGTCTGTCTGAGAATAAATTCATCTATTTAAGGTGTTGGGACAGGTAATTTTTTGATTGAATACAAATCAATACTTCTATAGAGAAATAACAGTATGTCTCAATTCTCTTTAACAAACTATAATAAAAGAAGATTCTGGAAATTTTAAAGTTGTGCATTTAACTCCAAGAATGACAAGCACCCTATTTGTATTTCCTCCAAGAAAAAGTGATAATTGCTCAAGGAATTTTCTTATGGAGTCTAGAAATGGCCTTAAAATCTTTAAAGCGGATTCCCGTCAGCCCACACAAAAGACACAACTTATTTGCTATCTGTGTCGAGCCTTATTTCTCTAAGCAGCAGATCGAGGGGATGTGATTATTTTCTGTAATTTTGTTTGCTTATAATTAAGCAGAAAAGATCTTTAACTTTCAGTCAGAATATATGGGACCTTTTCTGAAACGAGCCAATGTTTGTTAAAATAATTCCAAATCTTTAATCTGATCTCAAGTTTCCTTTTCTCTTATCAGTTCTCATTTATTTTTATGTGTATCAGCTGGCCAGATTAAAAATTAAATTCCCTGTCTTGAGTTTTAGATTTTAAAATGTTTGTTTGTTGACTTTTTGCATTCAATTCTTTACTCTTACATGATCAATCACAATGACAAGCAGGGATTCTGTCATCACCCTGGAGTATTTTGTGAAATCAATTAAACGATAACATGAACAGCATCGTGTACTACAAACTTGTGTGTTTTCTTTTAAGTTAATGTGAATCATCTGATTGTTCATATAATATGACTGGGTATTTTAAGGAAACAATTCGCTTCCTGTAGCTTGCATTTTCCTACTCATTTTGAAAGCTGGTAATGGTAATAATTTACTTTATTGAAACTAAAGTTAGAATGATGACACCTGAATGTGCAACTGATTTTTAAAAATGAGTATTTTTTTATTAGTTTATTTCTAAGTTGATAAAGTGGAGACAAAGAATGCTTTAGTCCTATGCCATCATTCATCTATTTGTCAGTTGGTTATCTTTTTAAATCTGTCAGTTGCATATTATACCATCATATCTAAATTTACCATGCTCATGGAAGAGATTATGACTGCATCAAGCATGCTCTTTATCTTTTATTTTCATTTTTTTTGTAAATTGACTTGTAGAGAGCCATTCATAAAGTGTGCATTGCATTGCTAATTTGTTCCAACATCTTCTTTCATGTCTTCTTTGCTCACTGTTAAATGACCTGAAATTTGAACTTGCACACAAATTGCAAAAAATCTCCAAATCTATCTTAATTCTCCAAGCAAATATAGTTACCCCAAGGCGGTGCCATTTTAATGTAAATTGTTTAACCCAATTAATTCTTATGTTTAAGACCCCAAAATCTTAAGCATGAAAACTTTCAAACCCAGGCTTCTATGGATTTTTATTTTATCCTGCGTCATATATATTTTAAGGCTCTACCTCTTGCTTCTTTTCCCTGCATTTTTATGTAAATGCAGTCTGAGTCTAATGTATTTAACTATTAAATGCCATGTGTTGGTCTTCTGTGCTATAATAAAGTACATCCGTGCCTTCTGAATTTCTCTGGCAGCTATCTCCATGTTCACTGTCCTCCAATCAGCATCTGCAAATGTAACCGCTTAAATCTGATCCCACTGTCTGAATCAGTTACTCAGATAAAAGGCAGCCAAGATCTAAGCCCTGCTCCATGTGGGACCCTCTTAATACTTCCCCACAGAGTGGACATGGTTCCTCTTACCAGGAGTGTCTGTTTTTTGTTTCTTTCACTCATTCTTTATCTACTCCCATGTCTCCTCCTGGATTCTTGCAAGCTCTCTCTTAAGCAGGAACCAATTACGCAGAATTTAACCAAAGGCTTTCTGAAATTCAAACAGTCATAACATATGTACTGTCATTCTCAACACTGCTGGGACCACTTCAGATTGGAAAGGATATTAAATAGGCAGATAGTATTCTAAAACTAAAATTATAATTTCTGTTTTATTCCCTGGGTTAAAAAATCACTTTTAGTCAACTTATTTTTTTAATCTTTAACAAATATCTAGTTATACTGCCTAATATTCAAAAGTATTAATCAATTTCCAGAAACTTTACTTGATTTCTTTGAATCATTTTTAAGCCAATGGACTGTTTTGCCCATTTTCTGTCAAAATGAAATTGTAATATCAGTATGCAAGTAAAATAAAAATCTTAAAAAGCTCTAATACAGGTTTATATGTTTATAAAAACATCCAGATTTTGCTTGTGGATAGTCTTAGAAATAAGCTAGAGACTTACATTGATACATGCTTTTCCAAGCTGCATTTTTTTAAGCTCATTCTATGACACCTCATTATTCTACTATCTGTCTATGAAAACATGGGTACAGTTCATTTCCTTCTTGTATAAGTTAGCAAGCCTTAGTAAACATTTATTTGGTATTATTATGATAGCTACCTTTTCCTTAGCTTGAGTTTGACTGAATGAAGGGTGTAGTAAGAAATTAGTATTGACATTGAATATTCAACAGATTTCCTATTTAGTGACGAGGTAAGCACTTGATATATGCCCTATAAACTCACAGACAATGTGATATTTATTTTTATCCTAATCAACTCTTTTCAAGTAAGTATTAATAGTTCTATTTTTTTTTCAAATGAGAAAATTAAGAGTTCTATGTTTTAGTAATCTGCACTGAAGTCCCATGCCAAACTATTAGAGACTGCGTTCAAACAGCAGAGTCATCTCAATCTGAAATATATTCTTAGCCACTGAATATATGATGCTCCAGAAAGCATATGTACATACACAGGCATAGACACATATAGACACACAGACATACAGACACACAAAATGCCTCAAAAAGAAATCTCGTGAATCCCAGATTAAAAACCGCTGTTCTAAATTAAAGAGAAAGCTGAATGAGATTTTGAGATTTCTTCTGGGTTGGCCATCACATTTTAATGAGAAAGGGAAAGGAATCAGAAATCAGGACAGAAACTCTATCTTAGGAATTATCATTGTTTGTGGATGGACAATAGGTTGGCAAAATTTTTCACAAGCCAAGTAATAAATATTTTTGGGTTTATGGTCTGTATTACAACTATTCAGTCATATAGTTGTAAGCAAAAGCAGCCATGGATAAGAGTAAATAAAGGGGCATGGCCAAATTTGATGTGTGTAGCTGCCACTGCTGACCCTGAAGCTAGAACATACAACATATAGTATTTTATGGGAGCCTGGGGTTTGTAATCAAGATGCAGGAGGAGGCACAGAAGGAAAGTCATGACTTTAAGCTTATGCTACTCTAGTAAGTCACTCAATCATTATTCACGCATATGCTTTATCAAGAATAAAGGCTCTGGAGGGAGCTCTGTTAATATCGGCAGAGATCAGGCCATGGCAACTAGGTTTATACTTTGGTGATCAAAATAGGCATCAGTTATTGGCTATTTGGGGGAGAAAGGGGTTGGCGAACTTTGCTGAAAAGCTTCTTATGTACTAACTATAACATTTGGTGTGAGCACTTGGAAGTGACAAATTCTGGAAGAAATTAGTCACACAGTTACAAAGCTCATTATTAGATTTTTAGAAGAAGGATAACATGAATGTGATGTTCAAGGAAAGAATTCCACATGGAGATGTAGAAAGTTTAGTGGAAATATTAGAAATTAGAGTGTGAAATGGTGTTTGACAGCAGGGCTTTGAAATTACCTAAATGCAGCCAGAAAGGAAAAAAAAAAAAGTTGATGTTAAGACCTAGGACATAAACCAGTAAGTTAAAAACAGTTACAATTAACAACAACAAAAAAAAGGATTTGAACATAAAAGGGTTTTATATAAATAAGATATACATTTTGAGTAAATTTTTTTTTTCAGATGAAGCACTTCAGAAAAAGAAAATCATGTGTTTGCTCTTTTCAAAATATAGGTCAAGAATAAAGTACTTGGAAGTGGGAGAGAGGACCAATGGGATTACTGGTGCATGAAATTTACACTTGAAATAAATGTTCATGTGACGGAACTATTACATAACAGCAGTCATTTGTTGCTTCGCTGCCCCTTATCTCGCCTCTCCGTTTCCATGGCTGCCTCCTCTTCCCTCCCAGTCAGATCTCTGTGCCAACTATGGTGGTCAAATGGTTGTGATCACCGTAAGACTTCTCACTAGACTTAATTACTCGGCACCAAAATTATGACCATTGCTAGGACAGCTTCTGTATTATGAGCCCATAAAGCAGGAAAGGGACCATATTCCTGATGTCCGCCTGGTTTGACATTTAGACACATAAAACCATTCAGAATCATTATTTTTTTGTGGAAGCTTACAGATGTTTCCATTTCACCTAGAGAAAAAAAAAATATCTGCTATATAATATCGAAGATAGAATGTAATTGAACCCATCAGAAGATAATAAAGAAACAATGCAACACTTCAGATGACTTAACTGCAGCTTTGTCCCTGGCCCTTTCTCCCCCGGCACCCTGTGGATTCCTTCCATGGCCTTTCCCCACTTTGAAGTCGGTGGGAGCTCTGAGCTTAGAAAAGTCACTCAGAGTACAGAGGTGCACAAGGACAAGGCTGTTTGACTTTCTGCCCTCAAAGGATCATGGGGTGGATGAATTAGTAAGCAGAAAGAAAAAGAAAAAAATCCTAACTTTAGTCCAAATGCAAAGCAAGCATTTTTCTTTTTCTTTCTTCCTTTTTATTTTTTTTGAAGTTCAATTTTGTTTTCTTTCCTTTTTAATTTTTATTTTGTGTTTTTACCTTTGCCCTTCCTGTTTCCAACAGGGGTTGGAAGGACTTAAAACTCTTTGGAAAGTATGCTCTGTTGATATTTCTAACAGGACTGGAGTAGAAAGTATGACTTATGAACTTCTACCCCTTTGATGCACTATCACGAAAGCCGGGAGTGCAAAGCGTGGATGTATCAGGCTTGCATTAGCTCTCGAGGGACTGCCAAGATCAAGGAGTCGTTGATGGGGATTTCAAAGGATAAATAACCAAGCAGGCTCCTTCAGTGTGCATTAGCAGTAATAATTAGTAGAGGGCATTACCCATGCTTTTCTTAAAGCAGAGATGTTTAATGTTCTAATTTAGTTGAATATGTTTTTCAACAAGTATCATTTATCAAAACTGAATCCTTACAAAAAGTGATATTTTATAAACCCTTTCCAAAATTGCCCATCGCTAAATTATAATAAGCTGTTAGTATTTATTAAACATATAATTACCATCTTATTAATAAAAGTTAATATCAATTAGAGACACTTAATTTAAGATATTGCTGTTTTGGTCAGTTAATATCAATCTCTCCCATACATTCCAATAGATGAATAAAAATTTTAATTACTATATATTAAAATTTTCTGGGTAGTTTACTTTTACTGCACTATTGGATTTACCTTCTCTTTTTAATCTTCCTTGACTTTCCTGGACCTACACCAATTTACCTGGTAACTTTTCAATCCCATAAGCCCAAGGCATTTTCCTGGGATGTATAATCAAAGAATAATAATAGCTTGGTGTATAGCAAACTGATAGATGGATTTTGACAGCAACCAACTGAGTTTATGTTAATTCAGCAGGTGTTAATTGAACAGTTCACATGTAAGAAACTACACTAAACATTTGAGGGGACAGAGAAAGAGGCCCTAGGGTGTCAACTGTTTTGGTTTGCCTTGGACTGAGGGATGCTTTGATATCAGACTTTTAGTGCTGAAACTGGGAAAGTCCTTGGCAAACCAGTACAGATTCTCCCCACCACCAAAGTCCTGCTCTTAGGAAGCTTACCTCAAAAAGAAAAAAAAGAGGTCAATGGATAAAGAATGCATGATATAACAGCAACTTTTATAAGACAGCGCAGCAATATGAACAGATTTATACTATTTCTGGGTAAGTGGCCAGAAAAGATGCTGCTACAGTAGTTTTTGTTAATATTGGTAATAATAATCACAATTTTGGCCATATCTTGTTTTAATGTGAAACCTCAAAGGACATGTGATAATTATGGTACTCTTGTGAGAATTCTGAAATGCTGAATAGTTTAAAAATCTTCATTAAGTTTAACTTAACTGTATTTTATTTTTGCTAGAAATTATAAACATTGAGATAACTTGAATTATATTTTCACTGCCTAGGGCTTTATGTTTTTCAGAGTATTTTCTGGTGTAACTCTGCTGGTACTGCTGCACACTGTACATGAATTAATTCATCTAACAATTGCAAAAGATATTTCCATCTTATAGACAGAAATACTGAGGCTTAGGAAAGGTAAGTAACTTGTCCAAATTCAGAAGTGTAAATCATAGCCAAGATTTAAACTTGAGCAGTCTAGCTTCAAAGACCAATTTTTAAACCGTAACTATTACCTGTCTCCGTGCAGCAGCACTTGACTTTGAGTTCAAAGTAATTATTATTCGATTTAATCAGAACTTAATAATCAAGAGGGTTATCTCAATCCTATAGGTAGCATAGCAAGCTAGAGACAGTCTTGAACTAGCTTTCCTAACCTTCAATCTGATTTCCCTTCCATTCAACCACGGTATTTCTAAAAAATGTTACTCTTGTCTACCGCCAAGCTAAGCAGAGTTGGGCCTGTTTAGTACTTGAACGGAGACCACCTAGGAAGACCAGGTGCTATAGGGGTAAAAAATAAAAAAA
>NW_011888813.1:6356247-6357330 GCF_000151845.1 Pteropus vampyrus
AAACAAGTATCATTGATTTCTCAAATATCTTTGCCTTTGGACAACCAGGAACTGAAATTATGAGGGGAGTCAGTGTGAATATTGTTACATGGAAGAAGCTTCCACGGCTTAATGGACCACTTAGCACCTTGCATAAGGAATGCTGTTATCTGTCTTTAATAGTTTATGCCACCTCTAAAAACAAAGTGATTAAGATATTTTGTCACTGTAATTAACAAGTCGATGATGATTTCAGCCTTAATTTCATTTGATTGAAAAGTTATGGCATTCATGATTGAAAGTAAGTGTGAGCCATATAGTTACCACTATATTAGCATTCAGCCCCTGCTGACATGTGGGGTGGGACTGAGTGACGGGTGTCTGGTGTTTATGTTACAATCATCCATTACTCCTCAAGTTTACCAGGAGAGCAGTAGTTCTACATTATGGATGATTGCATGATCTTCTATCATTTTGGACATGGTTGATGAAGGAGATATTTTGAGATGATTTTATTTAATAGTGATATAGCTCACATAGCCTAATAGTTTTATTCGATAATCAAATTTGAAAGTAATTTTGCTTCCTAAATCATTTGAATCCCTCTTAAGGGAAACAAATCCCACACAGTTTCGGCCATCACAGAGGTAAAAGTACTTACTTGTGAGAACCACATCAAGGCAAAGGTTGGGGGTTTTCTTCAAAATGAAACATTTGTGGCCAGTTGACATTGCAGAAGGTTGGGTTGAGCAAACTGTATCAAGAGGGAAGTGTTTGCTGACAGTTTGACAAAGGTACATGTTGCTTTTGCTTTACCAGAAGAGAGGTTAGGCGTTACACCATCTCTCCCAATGAGACCTTAGGGTATTGGGTAGCTATCCATTCACAGCTTTCACAGTGATGAATGAGGTCTTAGCAGATGCCTTGCAGAGAGGGTTAGAGAAGAATAGATTCCTCATATGTCTGCCCTTTTCCCCTCAGATTGAGCCAGGCAGTTGATTAGAAAAAGAATTGTCTGGGCAGTTTAATGAAACCCATCTGCTGGGGCTGTTAAAAGGAAAGTCCTTCAGAAGCTCTTGGAAAGCAAAAGCAATTTCATTTCTT
>NW_011888813.1:6358740-6368895 GCF_000151845.1 Pteropus vampyrus
GTCTATTTTTACAAGTTCTCAGATAATGCAGACACTGCTTATCCAAGGACTACATTCTGAGAACCACAGGTTTATATGATCAGTTTGATCTTTGAATGTGAACTCACTGCTACTAAAGAGAGAACACAAATCTGAAATGATGAGGTAAGTTAATCAGAAAGAAGGAGAATGCTCTTTATCTCTCTCTCTTTTTTTTTTTTTTTTTACTTGCTCAGAAAACCAAATAGGAACTAAGGAATTGGAAGAGGAAATGCAAATAGGAAATTTACCTATATTTACATCAGTTTGACCTTAATGTAGAAGAAAGAGTTTTCCAAATCTCACTCAGGCTTCCTAAGGCACGTGGCATTCTTCTTTTCCTTTTCTATAACTTATGGAGGTGATATGGTAATTTTATACAGTTACATTATTTTATCATTCATAAATTTTATTTTTTGTGTATCATCAGTCCATAACAGAACACGCTTTATATTACAGTGATATAACTTCTTGCAAAAGCTCTCTTTTCTTTACTTAAGGAAACATTATTTGTCTAGACTTGTTAGGACAGTCCCAGTTCTATAAACTGTTTCTATTATAAATTTCTACAGACTGTAAGGGTTGTGGCTTTTCCTCTTCATAACTGGAATCTCATGAGACAGCCTACAATAGGCTTTGCCCTATTGGCTTAGCCATTATTGATGCTTCATTATCTGGAACATCAAACCTGGGCATTGTGTTTGGGTAACAGGACGTGCTTTCATACCTGGTCCATGAATCAATGCAACCTCTTTCTCCAAATGAGAGCAAGAGCTACCCCTTTCTTTGTATTTGCTCTCAAACTGTATCTGAACTTAAGCCTCATCACAGTAACAGTGATTTTCTGGAACTGGAGCTCCTAGCCCAGTTTTCACAACATAGATTCCCTATGAGGAGACTAAATGCAAGAAGAATATGTGAATCGATGTCATGACTATGGTCATGACATTGGTCATCTCTATTCCACATCCACTTCCTCTCTTTTGGCAGAAGTTTGATTTGCATACACTTACTAGTGGCTAATGTGTAGTTTGGGAAGTATCCTTTAACAACTCTGAGACTTAGTGTCTTTCAGTGAGTGGATCCCAGTGTATTCTCAAATGCTTTTCAGCTTTATAACAGGAAGAGTCTGTAGTGTTAAGTAAAAGCAATTAAAATCACAATCGGACTTTAAAAAATAATGTGGTCTGAGGTCAAAGTTCTTTGGCCTTTTTTAGCACAGAGCATAATCAATCACTAGATGCCTAATTGCACTAGACACAAATCTCCATATGTAAGCAATGCATAAAAAGAGAAATGCCTGGCCTATAAAGAAGTTCACTTAGTTTTACTTTATAGAACGTTTCACTGTCTTCAAAATATTATAAACTCATCACTGGCTGTATACATTTACCCCTGACCGGGAAACAAAATAAGGTTTTGGGGTTTTGTTTTGTTTTGCATCAGAAAATTTATTTTCAGCAAGAATGTCCCCAAATTTCCTTTCCAAAAATCCATATAAAAAAGATTGTGGCAAATGGTCATTTCACAAATATGTATCATATTAGTAGCTGTCTATATTTTTTCCCCATGTATTCTATTGTTGTTTTGGTCTTTTGATGGAAGTACAAGTAAGGTTTCAGCAGCTGCAGACACTTAATGGAAGTGAACAGCATTTTGAGAGAACCAAAATTTTCATCATTGGATCTATTTAGGGAGACGGCACAGAGTCATTCTTCCCCTAATCTTCCACTGATTTTCAATGCAAATACTGCCAGCCTTGCTAGCTCATGGCCACAGGATTTAGTTACGCACTTGACTGAAAACCATGTCAATGCAAATTCAGAGGATAAACCGGCACGCAAATCCCCAAAGCTTCAGCAAGTTATAATTCAGCCACAGCATTAGCAAAACAAGATAGAAATTATGCAAGGAATCAGCTGAAAGGTTATTTTTAATTTAAAATTTTTGCATCTTTACAGCTGGGAAAAATGAAACCCTGCCTATTCTTTCTGTAAAACCCACTGGGCAGAAGCCAAAAGCCATATGGTACATTATCACAGCCATGTTCTAAGACGAGGCACACACGTGTACATAAAGTCACACAAACTGTTTCAGGAAGAGCGTCTTCTGATGAAGTTAAATTGTTATATTTTCTTCCAGTGTTCTTTACTAATCTTTCACAGATCAAAGTATAACTGGTACCCAGTAAAAGCTGGATATCTGAAAGTAAACAGCGTGACCAATTTTTTAACCTCATTTTGAACTTTTATCTCTGGTCTCACAATTTTTCCGGGTGTACTCCCTCTTCCGGGGCCTTAGCTGAGGGCACCTCAGCTGGCCTGGGCAAAGAAAGAGACTATGCCTTTTATCACAGTGTGAGGACCCATTTTGTGTTCAGAGAGGCAAACTATAATTCATGACTGGTGGGGCTCTTTAGTCTATTTAGTTTCGGTCTAGAGAAATGAGTCTTCCGAGGGCATGTTATCTCTAAAAAGAAACAATCACCTGTTCAAGATGTCCTACAGATGATGCTCGTTTCACTGCAGTGTTTTCAGGAGCTCTGAAAGACAGGTGCAATTTTGGAAGGGAGACAGGGGAGCTGTGTGACCACATTTAGGAATGGCTGGAGTTCAGGAAAGCATATGACATGCTTAGGAATCGTAAGTCAGCCTGGTCCAGGTTAGAAGTCTGGGTCTCTCTCTAACCTGCTGGATGAACTGGCAAGTAACTAAGCTTTCCAGACCTCAAATGTTCAATCGTGAGTGTCTAACTTCTTGCTTCTCAAAGTGTGGCTAGCATCATCTGAATCAAAATCCACCTTACAGCAAAAATCCCAGGTGACTGCATGTATAGTAACAATTTGACAATCACTACCAAACTGTATAATAGAAGTTCCATGAAAGTAATTTTGCTTGAGTTCCTACTGTCTCCCTGATGCCATAGTAGGCTCGGTGGATAATAACAGAAACAAGAAACTAACATTGGCCTTTATTTCCGTATTAGGAGAAACAGACATGAATCTCATAAATAAAAGCCTAATTGCAGATTGAGATGAATGTCCTGAAGGCATTGAAGGAGACTTTGGGATCATAAAGAAATTTACACGGGCAGGAGTGTTACAGAAACTGTCTGATTATTTTTAAAGTTTGTCCCTAGCTCTGTTTACAGACCTCCTGCCGTTTCTTCTTTCCCAGAGCATTTCGGTTTTAACATCTTATGTTTTAACCAATCTTGTACCTCTGAATACATGTTAGATGCCCTTAGGATTATAGATTTTCTTTCTCCTCCTTGACGTTCAATCCTGGACTCCCAAACAATTACGTGCCCTGCATTAACTCAGCAGACATAAATCCCTCACTTTCTTCCTCAGTGGGGTTCTCTCTGAAAAGATTCTGAGCCCGGTAGGGGAGACATATCTCTTCACTATTCTAGGCAGCAAATGGAGCATCTGCTGCAGCTCACAGGATTCTCAAAGGTCAAGCTCCCTCTCTGGACATATTATATTATAGTAATTATTTTCCCTTGGTTTCTCCTCCTTTAAGTACTATTCTTGGGCTTCACTGAGTCCTGACCTGCCCACCCAAAACTGTTGGTCCCTAAGTTATCATATTTAGAGTCACAGAATAGCCACACAAAATAGCAATGAATACCAATCCAGAGGCACCAAACCTCCAAGACAGGAAAAGAGAAAAGAATTTCTAACCCATCCCCCTCTACCAACTCTTGATACATGGACACTGAAGTATTCAGCATTAAAACAAGTGGACTTATAAGTTCTAATGACCACACCACAGTGTATGCTTATATTTAAAAATTGTCATTAGAAATATTTTAAAAATTATCATTAACTAATATTTATAGAGCATCTTATCTTATTGTGGGTTGTTCATTCTGTTCAGTGAAATACCTTCAAATGCAAATCTGGACATATCACTCTCCACTGCTTAAAATGCTTCGGTGGCTCCACATTAAGCAAGGTACACAAGGTTCAATTGCCTGCAAGTCCCTTCATCTACTACGGCCCTTTTACCTCGGATCTTACCCACCCACCTACATATCAAAGACACAGAGAGGGCCAATATGTCTTATTACTCCATGAATCAGAGCCTTTTATCATATTTATACTTTGATCAGAAATGTGCTGATTATTCCATTCTCACAGAAGAGTCTCTTTTTTCATTAATAGTTACTCATATCTCCTTCATAAGGCCTTTCCTGACTCCCTGAGAAGAACTAAATAATTAGAAATGCTCCGTAATGAATTACATTAACTATTTTATTGCTCTATATTTCTGTGTTATGCAACGTATGATACACAAATATTTCTGAGTTTTTGCATCTGTTTTCACATCGTATTGTGATCTCAAAAGCAGACACCTAGCCTTTTGAATTGTGTAGTCCCAGGGTCTAATATAGTGTCTGAAGCACAGTATGCTCTTGATAAAAGTGTGCTTAGAACATCAGATGGGAAAAATTATGTACATTTAAAAGAATGAAGAAATGCAGAGGTTGTAAACTGCTTCCCATCCATAATTGAAAGCAGAACAAAATTAGATGCCGTATCCTAGCACGTTGCTTGTTTTGTAATCAGTGCTGAAATATTGGTAAAATCAACCAAAATATATATGGAGAGGGACAGAAAGACCTTTATTTCCTGAGCACTGAAATTGTAGTACTTGCTTACAATAACCCACAAATGTATATAGGCACTTTTCAAACTTTTCAATTCAAATGTCATGTTAGGAAAATATTTCACATTAGAACAACTTCCATCGTTTCCAGAGCAATTTGTAAATATTATCTTATCAATTCGACCAACGTAGACAGGCTGAAAACATTACGTTTATGCTCCAGATGAAAGATGCCAGGGTGGAGGGCAGAGAGACGGCGTGGGAGAGGTGGAGAGGTGAAAATCAGCTCTCATTATGGTAACATCTCCTCAATCTGTCTCTCTCATTCCATTGCTAGCCAAGTAAAGACCACCACTGACAAGATGATCAGGCAGTGATCTACAGCGATCATTTAAATGACTCTCTTACCAGGTTTCACATACCATGTTCTTCCTGTGTAATGCTAGGGGCTAGTCGGCAACAGAATTTCTATCTTCCTCTCTATTACTGTATCAATCTCTCTTCTCTTTCTCAATAATAGCTTTCTACAACAATTCCTGTCTCCGAATTGGGGGAAAACTAAAAGTATAAACCATATATGCTGCTCCCAGAGATTTCACAATTTGATGGAATGCCAAAACTAGTCCACTCTTCCAATTGTTGCTTGTTTATACAGGATAATAAATATACAGTCCACTGTGGCAGAAATGCATGTGTCAATATGTTCCATACTATTTGTGAAAGGCTTCAAGGAGCCATCTTCTCTGTGCCCTAAACCCTCCAGTAGTAGAACATATCTTAGTCTATCTCATATCTTTGTGTCCTTTGAGGAACTGCATTTGTGCTCCTGGCCTCATTTTCTTTCTCACACAACACTCGATCCTGCTTTAACTCACATTCTGTCTTCTGTTTAAACTACCTTGCCCATTCTACCTTCTCCACATACTCAAATCTCATCCACCTTTCATGATGCATACCTCAACCTCCCAAACAAATCTGTTTCCTGGTGATTCCTTTTTATTCCCAAAGTCCTAGTAAATATTACAAAGGCTAGAATATAATTACATATTGACTTATATTGGTCCATATATGCACATCTTATTTTCCCAAGGATAAAAATCTAAGTTAACAGATTTTTACAAAAATCTTATTTTAAATTAGTTTGTTTCCTCCAATGGCAGAATAATGATAGAGATTCAAAAAACACTTCTTGCTTAAGAGTTGAGATTAAAATATGTTCATTCATTTGTCCTTTGCTTATACCGTACGCACATAGCTCCTTGCCTTCATTCACACGGTCCTCTAAGCTTTGAGTTCCTTCTCTCCATCCAAAAGTCTACAAACTCCTATTCCTCCTTCAAGACCCAGGGCATAGAAGTTCTTATACTAAGTCGTTCCCAGAATTAATTTGTTTTATTTTCATGCTCCTGCGAACTTTATACTGTACTCCATCTTAGCAGTAATTACATATCTTTATAATTTTAATGTTAATAAATTTATGTAATTCTGTACCATCTTTGGTAGACTGAAAAATGGCCTCCAAAAGCCACCTCCTAACTTCCTAATCCCTGCAACCTGTAAATGTTACATTAAAGCAGGAAAAAAAAAATGGAGGCATGATCTTTGCAGGTATGTTAGGATCTTGAGATGAGAAAATTATCCTTGATTATTCAGGTGAGTTCTGAATGCGACCATATCTATCTTTATGAAAAGGAGGCAGACAGAAGTTTGAAACAAACAAAAAAGAAATAAGATTGGAATGATGCAGCCACAAGCCAAGGAATGACAGAGACCATCAAAAACTGAAAGTGACAAGGAAAGGATTCTCCAGGAGCATGTTCCACTTACACTTTGATTTCTTCCAAGTCCAATGATTTCAGACTTCTAGCTTCTGAAACTATGACAGAATACATTTCTGTTGTTGAAAGCCACCTATTCTGTGGGATTTTGTTGCAATGGCTGTAGGAAATTAACAGACTATCTCTCAAATTAAACTATCCTTATCCTTTTCTCGATGCTTTACCTGTAGCATTAAAACTTCCATATGGAAATACATTTTAGAAATGCTTTTTGAGTCTCTACTAGGTACCAGGTTATGCTAGGTTCTTGGAGATGTTTCCGCAATAAGGATTTTAAAGACTGCATTTACTCTGATAATGTTTATCGAAGTTTATATATATATCCATACTTAAGCTTTCCTTGAAAGTTCAGCTCTGAATATCCAACTGCCTATTTGAATTTTCTACCTCTATTTCAAAACAGTGCCTCAAACTTAAAATGACTGAATCATAACTCCTGAAACGTTCACTCTAGGTATATTTCCTGGATGTTGCGCTCTACTTCTCTCTAAATCACCCTATCACTAACCAAACTGCACAAGACAAAAATCTTTTTTCTCTATTCTCATCTTCCACATCCAACTTGTCTCAGCAAATCTTGCCCCTGTCTCAAAATCACATCTAATATTCATTCATTTCTCTCCATCATCACCATCACCCACTTTCACACCCACGAATACTACAGTGGTCTCTTAACTGCTTTCCCTGCTTCCACTCTTGTCCCTATTCCCTATAATTTATTCTGCTTTCACTTTCCAGAGTGTTCTTTAAACAAAGAAAACCACCTGGTCTACTAAAAATACTTTAATGTCTTACCACCGCTATCATATTTAGCTCAGTCTGCTATAACAAAATATCATTAAGTGGGTAGCTTAGCAACAAGAGAAATTTATTTCTCACAGTTCTGGAGGTTGATAAGTCCAAGATCAAGAAGTCAGCCAATTCACTGTCTGGTAAGTGTTGCTTCATGGTTGCAGAAGGCTGCCATCTTGCCGAGTCTTCCCATGACAGAAAAAGAGCTAGCTAGCTCTCTGACCTCTTGTTATAAGGATACTAATTCCACTGAGGAAGACTCCACTCTCACAAGTCAGTCACCTCCCAAAGTCTCCACCTCCAAAGACCATCAATTAGGATGAGATTTCAACATAAATACTGAGGAAACACAAATAGTCCATAAAAACTGCATTTGAAATAAAACTCAAAATTTTTACCACATCTCATGAAACTTATGTCTTAGACTTTATTCCTTACCCCATCTACTTTGTTAATTATGCTCTAACATGCTGACTTTTAGAATTTTTAATAAATCAAGCTCATGTTTATCTTAGAGCCTTTACAATGGGCTTTGTATCTTCTGACTGAAATGTTATTCTTTCATATTCACTTGGTAACTTATTATCATCATTTAAATCCTAATATTAAGAAGTTAATGGTCCCTCTGTGCTACAATAGCCAATTATAATTTTCTGCATATTAGTTTGTGTATTGTCTATCACCTCTCGCTAAAATCTAAGCTTCATGAGAGCAGAAATCCTATCTGTTTTATTTATCTCTATCTCCAAGGTCTAAATTAGTGTTTCACATAAAATGGTTTATGTAAAATGGTTTCTCAATAAATATCTGTTGAAAGAATAGGATGCAAAAAAGATAGTCCCAGTTAATGAATAATCTTCAAATTCTAATATAAGAAATATCTGGGTCACCAGTCTATGTTATAACAGAGATGTACAAAAAGATATTATGACAGTACTTCTCTGCCTCAGTTCACATTAGAAGAATTGTTAAACTATAGCTCAAAGGAGGGGAGGCCTCTGTATTTCAAGAAGTGCCATCTCCCCGCTTTTCGCATGTCTCCAGTTTCAGGTCGCACTGTTTTCTACCTATGTTATTTCCATGTGCCCAGTCCGTTCTCCCATGCTCGAAGATTCAGACAGTGCTGCTTGCAGGCCTTCTGCCAATGGTGCCACAGGGAGATATTCTCATATTCCTCCTGCCTTGCCACTCTCTGGTTTATCTGATAGCTTTCACAACTCCTGGTGGCATCACCATCATGGCTTCCCTTTTTATCTTTTTGAAAATACTGCTTTAACTAAAATAGACTGGGTCCTTAAATGACCCATTTCTTCACTCTGTGACACTTTTTAAACATTCACTCCTTCTCCGGGAAATCCCTGCTCCTGTCAACATTTTATCGTAGAATCCTCGTCCCTCTGAAACCATTCTTGCCCCATGGTCTGTCTACTCACAAAAGGATAAAAGCCAATTATCAATCTAATGTCTGCTTGTACTTTTCTCTTTGTCTTCCTTTTTCTCCTTCTGCTATACTTTGAATAGAAGACTTGGAAATTTGTAGATTTGGCCTAATGCTTATTTAATTCTTTATGGACATTTTTCTTTTCTTTTCTTTTCTTTTTTTTTACAAAAAATATTATTGTCTATATAGTCCTTTATTCCCATTTTGTTTACTTACTAGGTCCAGTTTCTTTAAATGTAAATGAATAATATGAGATAAGTCTAATGTAGATGCTCAATAAATGGAAGATATCATCATCATTAGTATTATTAAATACAATTAACAAAGTAACACCTAACTTTGAACTTGTATATCTTTTTGCAAATGATCTACAAATACTGTGAATTTTCAATGTTTAAAAATCTTTTTTCACTTTCTTCAAGGTGCCACAGCAATGAGCTGAAAACAGAATATTCTCCCAGTCAAGGAATGACTCTTGTACATGATGTCAAACATCAGATTTAATTTAATTACTAGATCAATATGTCTTTTGAAGTTATGCAGACATTGTCTTGTGCAGTTCAAGATTATAGGCCATGCTTACAGAAGGGGGAGAAAGAAAAAAAGCAGTATCCAGCATATGATAGCAATTTTCCTTTGATCATTTAAAAAGTAAGATATGTATAAAAGATGTGCTCAGCATTTGATACAGCACATTCTCTTCAGTTTGTGAATATGGTCTATGTTTTATGTTCTCGATATTATAACAGTGAAATATATTAACTCCCTCAATAAAATGTTAGTTCTCTACAAAAAGCATCCCCAAATAACAGAGTATCAACAACACTGATCATTACTTTGATTAATAAATAAGTTTTCATAACATACTCCTTTGGACAAATTATATGTTTCAGGTTTATACCTTGAAATCACCAAATTTCAAATAGGAGAGAAGTCATCTTTCGTGTATCTAGAGATTAGTTTTAAAAAATTATATTAAAGAATTATAAAAAATTTAAATTTATTTTTAAAATGAAGATACAATAAATCCAAGGGAGATGAGGTAAGTAATTAGCAACAGGAAATATTGGAATACCCTAAATATAATGAATTTTAAAAAACACGATAGATAGAATTTCCATTTAAATTGATTTCAAAGAATATCTTAAAAGTTTTCAAAACATTTCTTATCTGTTTTAAGAATTAGCAATCAGTCATTCAGTCAGTTTTTAAAGGCTAAAACTATTCCTCTTCTAAACTCCATCTGGAGAGATCTTAGCTCTTTGCCAGCTGTGTCCCAGGTATTTTCTGGGAGAGCATCATGGTTTTCTACAAATCCTTCAGAGCATAATGCTGGCAGTCAGGCAATGAACTTCCTGAAGCAAAACTGTGACTTATTCTGCCCTCTCCAGTCTTGGCTCTCCCTTAGACTTCTAGTGTCTTCTATAATCCTATACATCAAAGGACAATAAAC
>NW_011888813.1:6370015-6391031 GCF_000151845.1 Pteropus vampyrus
TTCATAAAAAGTTCCCACAAAGGATGTTTTGATAATTCCAAAATACATTCATTTTGCTATCAAATGCTTAAGTTAAATGTAAGAGGTATATAGGTAAAATAAAGTATGGCTAATTGTAAGATCGGTCAATAAAGATCAATAATTATCAATCCCACTGTATTCTGCCATGTCAATCTTTTCTCTTTTCTATGTACACAATTCCCAAAATAAAAGCCTTATGATTTTGAAATGTTTGCTTTATAATTTTATACATAATGAGATTGCTAATGAGATAAAATGATATAGAGTTCAAAAAGGTAGATTCTGTGGAAGCAAAGTCTAGAAGCTTTGTTCTCTGTAAGACCGCAAAGAAATTCTCAGTGAAATATGACCACTGGACTAGATGGTTACCACTTTCCTTCCAGCTCTTGGGATCTAGTATGATCATTAGGCATTTCGTTCATGTTTTATTTTGGAGACTAGGGGCACCATTCGTAAATGTGGTGTGGTCTAGTTTCTCAGCTCAGTTTACTCATTTGCAAAAAAGATACCACATCTGCATGCACTGCCTCACCTCAAAGAGTTTCTGTGAAAATACAACAGGTATAAGCACTTTAGGGGCTAGAAACACTTTGCAAATCATGATGTTACTTCTACTACCCATTATACAAACTGCCACAAGAAAGTAGAATTTAGGAGTTAAGATGTGTGGCCTTGAGAGTGTAACTAAGTTTGAATCTTTATCTAACGCCGCTGAGTCTGGTACCTACTTAGAAAAGAGAGAGACAGGTATTTACTTTATGAGATTATTGTGAGAACTGAGCAAGATAATATAGGCACAGCCCACATTACAAAGCCTTGGACATAATAAGCATTCAATAATTCCTGGCTTTGTAATGCATGCATCTGGATAGTGATCATGGAACAAAAAATTAAGAGAAAAGAAGAGAAGAGAAGGGTACTAATTTCTAAGTCGGGCCATTTTCCAGAGATTGTTCTATCTAACAAAAGGAGATAGAACTAAATAAAAGTGAAAGCTGTTTGAATTCTGGGAAATCAGAATTCCAGCAGAGATCAATGGGCGTAATTTTGAGTTTCATCATCACAAACAAGTGCCTTTCCATTGTATTTTTTGAGCTTTCTGGATTCCTATACTATCAGCACTTTTGCCAATGGTGTACTACAGCCAGCTTGTGATGGAGCTGGTACATATCAGCTTTCCGATTATTAAATCTTCAGTTTTATGAACTGGTTGAAAAATTGTGGTTGCTTGAAATCTGCCAAGGAAAAAGTATTTACATAAAAAAAAAATTGACAAACACCACAAATTACAATGTTTTTTGTTGGTTTTATTTTTCAGTCATGGAATTCTTGTTGTTAAACATTTACCAGCATACCATTACCTTAACTCTTTGAAAATGAGCCATTGATCTTGTGGAGTTAGCCCATATATTGCTCTAAAAGAGAAAAATCACTTGTCTTTCCAAAAACATGAAACAGATGGTTATGGTACGCCAGGCATTGTGCTCCATTCTAAACTGACGGCAAAACAGCTCACAGTCTACTGATTAGACTGAAAAGAACTGGGTGAAACATAAACAAAAAGAGAAGATTCAGACAAGAGCAATATTGTGTAAAAAAAAAAGCCAAAAAAGAAAGGGTGGCTCAATCAGAGAAGACATCTCAAAAGCATATTTCTGCAGAACTAGCATCAAAGACCAGTAAACTCACCTCCTGAGATGCATCAGTACCACCCGTCCTGACTCTCTTGAAATGTCCAGCTTGTAAAAGACTGGTATTGTACCTCACATAGTGTGATCTCAACTTCATCATAAAAATGGCAATATTTTCAAGATTTACTAAATCACTACTAAATGTGTTTTGGTTTCTTACACAGAGTTGCTCTGAGCTGAATGACTCATGGTAGTTAGAGGAATAGGCCCACTGTGAAATCTTCTCATAGGAACAAAGACAATATGTTGGCAGTATTCTTTGTCTCATGATATGGAAGCTTATAAAACTTATTTGCTCATAATACTAAAAATGTTCCAATTGCACCTGTCATCCAAGTACATTAAATATTTTAAAAGCAAGCAATTGAGACACATACTACCTCCCTAAAGTAATATTAGTTAATATATTTAAACTCCTTCAATATGTATTTTGAATCACAGAAACTGCAGGATAAGCATTTACGTGATCACACAATATGACATATGTACAGCCCAAAGCAATGGCTTACTATGGGCCTCCATTTGCTGCTGTGGAAGAAAAACTAACAACATTAAAGTCCTAAGTTTTACTATTTTCTGACTAATATCAATTTAGATACTACAATCTCTTGGCATCAATTTCCTGATTCATTAATTTATACAAGTATAAAAGAGGAGAGGTGGAAAAAGACAATTTTTTGATACGTGGACTACTTATATTGGCATAAGAGATATGAGTTTACATGGGGTGTAGCTAAGCACTGAGTCACACAAAAATTTTGGATCACCAAGTGACACAGGCATTTCCTAAATACATTGATTACAGATCACAAAATGTCTCAGCTGGGCATTGGACATTCTAAAAGCGAAAGTAGATTTTAGATTCAGTTTCAGAGAAAAGTATCTAAATATGATTGAATAACACTGCCTTTTACATATTGAAAATATCTGTATTGTTTCTATTATTTGTTAGATTATCCATTAGCATTTAATAACTTTTCTGAGAGTATATTTCACGCCACTGTTTTCTGCTGCCTGATAACAAAATCATGGTAGAGTATTTCTTCACTTCTTTTTAAGCTCAATTTCATATCTCTTAAAGTGAAATGGGCAGCATAATGCCTGCATTAATTCATTCACACATTCATTCAGTTTTTCATTGTGGTGAAAATATACCATCTTCACCATAACAGAAAATATACCATCTTCACCATTTTTAAGTGTATAGGCAGGGGTATTAAGTACCTTCACACTGTTGTGCAATCTCTATCGTCATCCCATTTCATCTTCCCAAACTGAAACTCGGTGCTCATCAAACAATAACTCCCCATTTTCCCCTCCTTTCGGCCCTTAGCAACCACCATTCTACTTTCCACCTCCATAAATCTGACTACTCTAGATAACATACATAAGTGGAATCATACAGTATTTATCCTCTTGTGACTGGCTTATTTCATTGACAATAATGTCTTCAAGGTTCATCTATGTTGTAACATGTGTCTGAATTTCCTTCCTTGTTAAGTCTGAATAATAAATAGTCCATTAAATACATATGCCACATTTTGTTTATCCATTCATCCAATGATAAACACTTGGGATGTGTCTGCATTCTGGCTATTATGAATTATACTGCTATGAGCATGGACATACACATTTCAGTTCTTGCTTTCAGTTCTTTTGGGAATATACACAGAAGTAGAATTGCTGGATCATGTCGTAATTCTATGTTTAATTTTTTGAAGAGCAACCATATTATTTTCCATTCTACAATCTGTACCATTTACACACTGTAACATTTTACATTCCCACCTGCAATGCACAAGGATTCCAATCTCTCCACTGCCTCTCCAGCACTTGTAATTTTATGCATTTTTTAATAAGTCATTTTATGAGAGTGAAATAGTCTCTCATTGTGGTTTTATTCTGCATTTTCCTAATAGTGGTGTTGAGAATCTTATAATTACTCTTATCTTAAGACAAATATACAAACATTATGCGTATTGACAATTTGTATGTTTTCTTTAGAAAGATGTCTACTCAAGTCACTGGCCCATTTTTTGATCAGCTCGTTTGATTTTTGGTTTGAGTTCATTTTTCTCCTAAAATCATGACCTGTATTTTAATGGCAGGGAAACAAAAATCAAAACACTGAAATCTGAATGGTCTAGGTAAATTATAAATAGAGAGCCATGTGACTGACTATCAAACCTTGAAACAAATAGCTCTTGCTAGGGGAATAACGGAAGTTTCATTAAGGAATCATCATTTGATCTGTGTTCTACTTAACTTGGAATTGATCTGTCTACAAATGGCACAACGTCTTTTCACAGACAGCAGAAGTAAGTGGTTACATGATTCCAAGAAATTATAACAATGTAGTTACTGTGAAAACAACAACAACAAAAATAATCATTTAGTCACACTAGCCTTATTTGCATGGATTTAAATAAATAATTTAAAAATTTTCCAAATTATCACAGATGGGCCATATACAACTGTGAATACTGTAAAAAAATGATGTGAAGAATTAGCATTTCAAAACGTTTCTCTCCCCTTCAAATAGGAAAGAACAATGTATAGTTGTCTCCAATCTCCATTCTCAAGATACTGATAAATTATCTTAGAATAGATAAAGACTGGTATAGTATCTTACCAGACAAGTTTTTCTCAAAACTTGCTTTCAAATAATAGCATTCCATAGGTGTTAAACATGAGAAATAATTTTGTGATTTAGTAAACCATGGGAGATGCTGGGTTAAACAAACCTACATTCATTTCTTTACTGTAAACCTTCTCAGGGATATTAATAAAATCATGTGCATGGTTTTTAAACATTTTTTTTTTTTCTGGTTGGAATCATACCATTACTTGGGTATTCCTCACTGCTTTATATTTTGCCTGATGTCTAGTAGGTGCTCAATGAATGCTATCTGAAGAAATGAAAAAGATCCAAGGAGGATGAAAGGCATAAAAGGCATTCAGGCAAACAAATAGCACTTATTATGAAATGTCATATTTTTGCAGCCCAATACCTGGAATAAGAAAAGAGGATGCACTGTCTGGGGAATAACACTAAAAACAAAAACATACATTTACCAGAATATTATTTTATTTGAAGGTGGGGCTGGAGGTGAGTAAATTTTCTATGGCCTAGATCATGGCCTCAACTATTTGCTACTTTTTAACAACAATGGCATCAAAAATTGAGGGGAGGAAATTCTTTGGTTGTTTCAGTTGCAATTAGTTTATGCTATTGTAATATGATAAATGATCACTCTTATCTTAGAACAACTATACAAACATTATTAATGATTAATAAAATAAATTACCCTGCCCTTTAAATGATCCAGGCATCAGATTTGATTCTGTGACCTTCTGATGCAGGAAATTTGAAGAGGGAGGCTAAACTCCATCTGAAACAATCTTTTTCTCGGTTTGTTGTACATTTAATGACCTTTAATTTCATTTAAGTCATCCTGTTCCCATGATCTGGAAAACATCTGCATAGGGGACACTGGAGGCTTTTCACTACATCTGCTGAACTCTCGAGACAAGAGGTGAACGTCCCTGCAAGGGTCCTTCACTGCTACAGACTTCACAGTGTCAGTCTGGAGCTACTTCCACCCCTCTACACACTGTGCACTTGCTTAGATCAATATCAAGCCACTCTCTCATTTATGCCTTCTAATGTTTCCCTTTTGCCCTCAACTTAAGTTCAACCTTTCTAACATAGCTTAGTGGGAACTTCATAGTTATCTCTTAGATTCATCTCTCCATATGCCCCACTCATTATCTTTGTCTCAGTTGTACTGAATTTCTTTCAGTGTCCTGAGTAAACTAGTTTTTATCTCATCTCTATATCTCTGTAAATGCTGTTTCCTCTGTCTGGAACACCTCACTTCCAACACCCCCCTTCCTCCTTATCCTTCAGTTAGCACCCACCAGAGATTCCATATTGACCCAGTGTAATAGATAAGGAGCTCTGCCTATGAGTTTCAGAAGCACTCTTCTTCTCTATTATGCCATTTATCACACTGCATTCCAAAGCCTGTGTCCTCATCTGTTCCCCTCATTAGCCTTGAAGAAAAATTAGCATTGGCTCTCTCTCGCTCACTCGCCATTTCTCCCTCCCTCTCTCTCTCTCTCTTTCTCTACCTTTTTACCTACAAGGTCTAAGGCAATACCTGCTGGATAGAAAATGCACAAAAATATTTGTTGAAAGAATGAATAAAGAGGTGTAAACATGTATTCTTTTAATACATAATTGAATGCTTATATGTGCACTGGTGAAAAAATAGTGAACATTTTGAGAAAAGTCTCTGATTTCACAGAACTTATATATAAAGAAAGAAGATAAAAAAGTACATGTTCACACATAAGTATGTAATATTGAGACAGCTCTGTTCTGTAGGGGGAAACTAGTGGTTGAGAGATGGGCAGGTTCCAGTTTATACAGAATGGAGCTATGGAAAATAAACCTGGAAAAGGAGCAAAATATGTTTTCAGAAAACAGACAAATACAAAATAAAATAAAATTAAAAAATAAAACAGGCAAATTTCAAATGAAGAGAAGCCATATATTTGTTCAGAAGAACAGAGGGAGACGAGTAAATAAGTCATGGTGCTTACTGAAGTGGAGTCATTTCACGGGAATTAAAACATGCTATCTGATCACCAATAACACATTTCCTCTTCATCTCGAACACACTGTCAAACTGATTTTCCAGCCTCTCGTATTGTTAGAGGTAGCTGTGCTGCAAGGTCCTGTTGGTAAAATAAATAGGGGTGAATGTGTGTCTTTTCTAGTCTATCTTTCTGCTTCTGCTGACTGGATGCACCCGGCGGTGAGATGGCAGGTTATCACAGTGCGACAATACAGAAAGCACCATGACCTCTAAAATGTTGGGAAGTTAAAATCTGCTTCCCAGTCAAGAACATCCACCTCAGACTGGTCTGTGAGCAAGAAATATTTTCTGTGCTTGATATTTTAGAGCTTAGAAGAGTGTAGTACAAAAGTAACTATTATTAACTTCAAAGTAATCCTTTTTTATTTTATTTTTTATTTTCAACTGTACAATTTAAAATTTTCTCATTTAGACATCGAAAGACTTTACTTTTATTAAAGATTACCAAGTTTTGCCTATAAATATTGTTGTCAAAAGTAGTGTTTTATTTATATTTCTTAGAAGCTATTTGTCATCTAGAATCATAAGAAGCAAATAATACTAGATTATATAGCCATTGGTATGAGTTATATCCATGTACAGTGTAGTTATCAATACTTTCAAGTAAATGTTGAAATTATATAATGTTTTTAATATTAAGGATATTTAATATTAAGGATATCAAGAACCTACTATAGAAAGTTAAGTATATTAGCGACCTTCACTGACACAGATCTACTTGGAATGGTGGGTACCATCCCCAAATGATAATCATTGGCTAATTGCTTTATAGATGCCTGCAGAATTCTCCCTCACTCCAACATCTTCTGTTAAACTCATCCAACTCCAAAGAATATAGCACTATTTATTTAAACAATTCTCCACTGTACTAATAAAATACATGGTTTTACAAGAATATATCCCAATGGGAATGCGAATACAAACTGTTGTCCATTTTTTACATTCCAGATCATTCTAAGCACACGTAAGAGTTTAGTGGGATTTGAAAGGATATATGTTTTTTGTTTGTCTGTTTTCTTTCATAGTTTAAAGCCTTTGTATCTAGTTGACATGTTTTGGAGGTGGTAAGATTGTGAGTCCTGCTGAGATTCATTTCAGTTGGAGACCAGACTGAACCTCTTTAAATATCTGAACAGTACCCAGGACAAAGGTAGAAACAGAAGGTCTAGGCTGTTGAGTCTGGGCTGGACAATCGGGTTCTGCTACTCTCTGTAAGACTAGAAAAAAATCCAGATGAACCTGAGAACATAGGTCTGAAAAACAATAATGACTACTCAGTAGCAAAAGGATATTAACACTTGAATTTGGACATCTTATCAATTAATTAGACCTAAGCACAGCTAGGGAGGGCAAAGCCAGTAAACCAGTGGAAAGTCCATACGCTTGGTTCTCGCTGCAACAATAATACACAAAAAATTATACAAGTAAATAAATTAAAAGTTTGATTTTAGTTTATTTGGATTTGTGACTTGGGTGTGTGACTTTTCCATTCCCAAATTCTGACATAACTTTCACCACAGAAATTCCACGAAGTGTATGCGGTAACACCGATAAGCCTACAGTTCACAGCAGAACTGAAAAAATGGTCTTACTGTTTGCTTGTTGAGTTTTAGAATATGCTCTAAGTGTTCACATCTTTCTTTTTGTTACAAAAGGAGCGCCTGAAAACTAAGTCGTTTTTATAATTAACAAAGTCATCAAAGTTACATCAAAATTAGTGTCCAAGGGGATGGAGAATTTTCCTTATATTCAAGCTAAAGAACTGGACTAAAATATAATCCCATCTATGTGCTTACACAATGTAAGAATTTAATCAAAATAACACTCTACTATCAGGGATAGAATTTTTTCACTTAGACAACTTAGATCGATGGGCATAATTCCCATAAGATAACAGTGTATATCAACACATTATTAAAAGCCCATGTTATTATTGCTGGGCAATTATGATGAATTCACTTTTTATTAACCTTCCACCTGAAGCACAGTTATAATTACAGATGCCATAGTATCCTCTCATTTAATAACTGAGGCAGCTGTCATATTTACAAAGATGCCAAGGAAGACACAAAAATTCTTGCAACCTTGCCCAGGTTTGACAATTATTCTTTTGCTGTATGACTGCCACCATCACATTGGATTAGATGAAAAAATCATTTCCATTTGAATGATACAATCTTTGTGTTCTTTATTAAAAACACACAATACACTTGAAATATACAATTGTATTTGAATGGTTATTCATGAAATAGCAGGCATTGTTTACTTAAAAAAAAAAGCAAAAAACAAAAAAACCTCAGTCTCTATTTTTATATCTAAATGTGCTGAAATGTACTCCGATTAAACACATCTGTTAAAAGAGTTAGATAGGGACCTTGCAGCATTCTTCTCTTGTCTAAACCAGTGTATTGGTGCTTAAAACAGAACTGAATAAGCTTGCTTGATTTTCTTTTGTCCCAGGAGGAGGATAACTTCTGATTACCCCTTTGGGAAACAGGCAAATTTGTTCTGTCTGTAGTTAGGAAATGAAGGCTACACACCATACAGAAATTGTAATTCAGGTTCATACTTCAAATACAGAAGAATGTGTGAAACACAGAAATCTGAAGGCTTAGTCTCAATCTGAGAGACAACCATTTGGAAACAATAACTACTAAAGGAATAAAGATAATGTATTTCTATATTTGCATTAATGAGCTTTTCAAAGTAAGTGCAGAAATGGAAAGAATGAGGTAAAAGGAAAATTCCAAATAGCCATAACATGGGGATAAAAATGAATTAGGAACCTTAGAGGGCAAATAAGAATAAGATGTCCTATTCTGGGTGGAGAGAATTACATACATTTGCCTACCCTCATCTACATCACAGTTGTATCAATGCAATCGATAGAACCTTTGATCTGTAACTCTTAAATTCAATGAGCAATATTCCTGAGTTCTGCATGTCTGAGGAGTAGGGGGAAAACAATATAGAATAAAGCTACATCTTAGAGATTCAGAAGCAGAGACCTCGATTTTATTTTAGAGTCTCTCTCCCAGACTAAGTTCTGAGCAAACGCTACCGGCATCGAAGAGCAGCAAATAAGCATAGATTAATTTGATTAAGAATTTGAAATTTGAAGGCAAAAGAACAACTAACAGACCAGTGGAAATATCAAGCTAGATTTATTAAGACCTTCCCAAACCATATGTGCTTACTCTCCATCCATTACTTTAATATATTTGTCTGATGATACTTTCTTACAACTATTTAATATTTGTATATCATTCTTATGCCAATATTTATTTTACATGATTGCCATTGGGATATTTGCTTATTTGTTTAAGTATACCACCTTAAATAAAAAGCTTTGCCAATGACTATTTTTATGTTAATCACAGTTTTATGACGTTCATATTTAAAACATCAATTGAGTCGATCTTTAGCAGGATATTATGATTGTTTCTCAATAACTGGTCCATAAAGCAGTATCGTTAGTTAGCATTTCCTGGAGTAATTTTTGTATGACTTGTTTTACATATATATATATGTATATATATAGGCTAGAATGGCAATTTTAATGGTGATGGCGATGGAGATGGTGATGGTGATGGCAGTGATGGTGGTACTCTGCTGATAATTTTGGTAATAGTAGTGGTTTTGGAGGTGGCAGTGGTGGTGGTATCAGCCTACTTCCCAGGTTCCACTATATAAGGGATATATTACTTTAGTAAAAAAGGATCATGGGAAAAATAAATAAAATGAGAAAATTATATTTACCAGAACTCCTATGGAAATAATTTTATGCATTTGAGAAGCAAATACTGATAAATTATTTGAAAGAGATAAGATTCCCAAAGTTTATGCCAGAGAAGGCTAGAGGATAGATCTGATAAATAAACAGTTAATTTGGGGGCTAGAGATGAACTTGACACATAGAGTAAGTTCTGCCATGGTACATTCCATAAACCTCCCCACACAGCATTCCGTTGCTCATCTGAATAAATGTTAACCAAACAGTTAACATACTTTTGAAGCACAGATACATTATTAGTTTTTCCATAACACAAAACTATTAATATGCTCAGCGTGTCCTTATGTCTCAGTTCAGCCCAAATAACTACAAATCTTTGGACATGAGAAATTTTAAATTATTTTCTTCCTCTACAAAGGAACATAGTACAGGAACAATGAATGTTTTGAAAGGGTGAGATTCTAGTAAGACCCTGGCTCCGAGATAACTTCTCATGAGCAATCAGCTCATCCTCTATCTTTTAAGGCTTGTGGCATTTTCTATGATGGCATATTAACTGAATAAGATTAAGGTCTGGGGACCTGTAAAGAAAATATAATCCGCATTTATTGCTTTATTACAATCTCTCTCTGCAGTGCATAATGATTCTACCGTACTATGTGCTGGGAATCAAATTTCATCAAGTCAGTCCATAGTGCACTGTCTAGGAGTGCTGAATGTGGCACTCCTCTAGTTTGAGTTAGTGTCTTCATTTGCCATCAACGCGAAGTCATCGTGAGCTTAGGAGTCATTGGGAGACCCTAAAGCAGCATATTAAAATTGTAATTGCAGCTATTCTGTCAAGGAAATTTCCTTGCTCATAATTCATAAAAAATATGATAACAGATGTCCACAGTCACTCTGCAACCTCGGTCTTCCCAAAATTGTATGTGGATTTGTATTATGTCTCCATGACAAGAACTGCTTCTTGGTATAAAACTTCATTCTTAAAGCAGAGAGAAAGAAAGATTAAAATATTTTTCTCATTGTAAAATGCACAAAATAAACATGAAGACAATGGAGAATGAGTATGTTTATCTTGTAAAGCTGTGGTATACAGCATCTTTCAAAGAAACAATTTCCGGGAGTTAATATTCACAGCGCCTGTCTAGGGCAGAAAACGGAACTAAGTCTCTAGAGTTCTACTGTCAGTTCCTCAGATATATAAGAATCTGCAATCCAGCATGCTCCAGATGAGAAACAGGCCCTAGGCTGCTTCTGCCATATTTCATTAGCAATCTTTCTGATCATAAGGTAATACCTAAAGAAAAACATGTATGTCACATAATGCAATGAGGACCAAAACAGGTGGTCAGAAAGGAAAAGAAAAAAATGCCAATCACGGTTTTGACTGCTGCAGTTTATGTGAAAAAGAAAAAAAAACTAGAATACAACCTCGTCTATAAAATATGAGTTAGTATATTAACAAAGTGTTAAATTTTATTTGGTTGTTTATTTTTAGTTGTCAACAGATTAGACCATTCTAGATAATTTTTATGTTGTTTCTCTCATTTCATAATCATTAAGTGACCTATAAAAGATAAGCATTTATATTAAACATTTATAGAGAGACAGTAATTTAAGGAAGATAATGATCTTTGAGTCCTTCCAGTAGTAGAAGGGTTTTGTTGTATACCATCTGTACTGGGGTATGTATGCATCTGACTTGGATTACAAAGTTTCTAGGTCCCTGCATACTGTATCAAATATACATTTGGCTATCGATAGGTAAACCTTTTTCATCCTACTCATTCTTATTGAGCCTAAGTTTTCTCATGTTCAAAGGGAAAATAATTATAACATTATTATTATTGTGTATAGACTTACTGTGAGAACTAAATTAGCTATGTTCTGTGAAAAATCACATTTTAAGCTGTAAAATGTTGTTCAATTATATAATACAAGTACAAAACCATACTGGTTATTTCAGAGGAAGAAATTTCCCAGCGAGAAAGCAGAACAGTAAATGGAGATCAGTTGTGTTCACATGGATGAGATAACCTGAGAAATGATGAAAGAACATTTAGAAATGTACATCGATTGAGGCTATATTATTAAGAGCCTTGAATACAAATTTCTGATGGTTTCTGAATTGTGTTAAAAGGAAATAAGCTAGTGATCACTGGCAAAGAAGACTTTATTAAATTAACTTTCAAGTGGCTATAAACTGATTTAGGAAAGAATGCATAAGATTATGGAAAGGAAAAAGTAAGTAGGACAGACATTGTCCAGGAGACAATCCCAGAGTGCAGTGTCTTAACATAGGAGATCAAAAAAGGGAAAACGAGCCTTTTGTCCAAACTAAGCTGCCTAATAAAAATAGAAAATGAGGAAGCATAGCTGTTATAGATGAGAGTTTAGATGTTGTAGATGAGGTTAAAGATTATCATTTCTAACCTCAAATTTTCCAGAGGGTTTTTTTTTCTTTTTCATGGATTTTCCTTTTTGTTTTTTGTTTTGCTCATAAGAATCCTAGAATCCTGACACAAAAGTTCTAAGAGACACACACACTCGTGCACACACACACACACACACACACATGTGCATGCAAACACACGTGCACATACACTAAAGGCAATTATATTTTAACAACTGGAAAAATTTTGTTGAAAAAGACTGTTAACTATATAATAAAATACTTCAGTTTTTCTCATCTTCTGTGTGGTCCTCTGTATTGAAAATATTTGATGGGTTCTAAGAGACCACCCAGAGTTTCAATTATTTCTTTCCTGACTGCTTCTATAGTAATATTTACTTTTTCTTTTTCTTTTTTTCATTTTTGCTTTATTTGAATCTGGATTCCTTATGTATCTTAAACTTCCTCATAGCCTGGGATTCAATGAATAATATGGCAAAAGTGTAGAAAAGATGCCAATTCTACAAGAGCACCATTACATGTTTTACACAAATGACTGTAGAGGAAACCATGCTTTATCATCCATAGATAGGTTAGAAAAAGTTTATCATATCTCTTGCATAAAATCTCCTAAGCATTTTAAAGTAATTAAAACAACCAACAGGCAAGTTCAACTTAGCCACAGTGTTAAGGACCCACTGGTCACTTTCAGAGGTAAATTAATTAAATATGACACATCTTCTTATCTCTCAATACACAGAATAAAAATATTTTGCAACTACCTACCATGAATGGCAAAATCTCCAAGGTATTTTTCCAGATTGACTAGAAAATTTACTGCCCAAAATCTAATGAGCAGCAATACAAATTTCACTAAGGTACAATATTTCCTTTATATAAAACTTTTAATTAGTCTAGTTGTGCTGTTTTATAGGTGTCCTTACAAGGACTACTGTAAATCTAGATAGAACCAACCAATAACATTTTTCTATGTTCATGTCCTTTACTATATATCTGATTTTTTGAAGCCAAAGCTATATCTTTTTAGAGAAAGACCAACCTTTAAAGCTGAATTTCAGACTCTTAGCTAATTTGTGTGTTTCCATTGATTTCTATGTGATGAAAAGTACATAATTCCAATGTTAAAAAAAGTGATTTGAGAGCTTTGAAAATTTGTCTCTTCTGTATTTAAGTGTTATTCCAAGTTCTTTTCAGCAGAGTTAAGCATCTCATAAGTGCCAAGTATTGCTCTTGAACACTCTAATTAACATATGCAAATTTCAATTTAGAAAACTTCATATTTTTATGAACTGAGATACTTTTTAATTTTTTTTTTTTAATTAAGAGAGCGTTAAGCCATCTCAGACTCTCAACCGAACCAAAGTAAATTCAGCGTTAGGGAAAATGCAGTATACACATGAAAGTTTTTAAAGAAGATTTTACATTTCGAAAGGAAGATAAACTCTGTTTTCTTAGTGTTATAACTGGTAGGCGAGAGTGGACATGTTATACAACATTTCACCAATCAGAAAAGTCTAGAAAATATGTTTATTGTACTAGTGCTAACGTTAACAGGAGCACAAGTTGGAATAGAAATTAAAGAAGTTTCTAAACTGTTGCTTGCAACAATTCCTGCTGTTTTCAGCAAAAGAAAAAAATAGAAACAAAAACAAAGAATAAAAACCTTCATACATTCTAAAGTGACTATCAAAAATGGCTCTCCATTTCCGTTTCAGAGTAGGCATGGGGACAGGTCATGCCAGAGCCCACATGCTGAAACATGAATCCACTGTGAAGGAATGAGAATCTCCAGTCCAGGTGCTGTTTGTCCTCATCCTTCCCTAAAGGCTATTATTCCCACAACCGCCAATGGGAGGTGGAGGCAGGAGACTGGACAGGTGGTGCAGGGAAGTGAGGGAGGGAGGGGACCCCAGAGCATCTTTCCCTTTCCTGTCTTTCTCAGGTAGAAACGATAGCACTCGTTATATCTCCTCTTAGGTTCCAGTTCCCAGTGGAGAGGCCAAGGTGTGGCCTCAACTTTCAGTTCTGGTGACACTTTCTCCTCTCTCTATCCCTTCAGTAGATGGTGACAAATTCCTGCTATTGCAACATCATCCTCTGTTGACTTGTAGGCTCTTCAATCACCTGGTTAACCAATTCCCTGTATTCCAATCCTAATTTAAATACTCAAGTAATTTCTGTTTTCTTGCTATACTCTGATATGCCCTTCTTCAGACGTCTAAATTTTTTATATCATTTGTATTTTCTAATATGCTTTTCCTCACACATATTGCATTTCTAGCATATTTCTAATGGTAGCTATCCTACACTTAAGTTTTCTTTTACATACATTGATTAACATAAAAATCTTGGTTCTTGATATAGTATTTAAAAATCTCTGTATTTTTATAACTTGTTTTCTTGAGACATTGGAATTCACAAAATATGTATGGTTTATCTTTTAGGAAAATTTTGTGTAAGTAGAAAAATTAGAATTTATTGACCCTTTCACTTTTCACCTTTCACAATGTTGTCTAGGAAGTGATCTCTTAATAAGTCATGTGTTCAGTCAGGAATTTAAGGAATTCTAATGCAGGTTATAAAATTTGCTAAATCCTCTCTCAAGAAATATTGAATTTATCTCAAAAAAACCCTCTAGTACAAGGTGCATAACATAGATCTAGGTATGAATTCATCTTACAGAAAGTCCGTAGATTATTTCTATGCCTGTTTCTTAATAAAGGTTGCCACACGAGAGAGAATTAGGTCATATTCTTCTATACTGAAGTTGTGGGGAAGAGCTAACAGAAACTAACATTGACAGCTACTGCTATATACAAAAAAGAAAGAAAAAAAAATAGGAAGAAAGAAGAGAGGAAAAAAGGAAGAAAGAAAAAAAGTAAAAAAAAAAAAAATCCCCAAGACAAAAATATTCAACTAATATCTACGTTAATCCTAGACAAGTTAGACCTACTAAGTTTGCAACACATAAACTATTTTAACTACAATACAGAATTCTGAGATTCTGCCTGCTTTTGGTTACCATTCAATTCAATATAAAAATCACATTCAATTCATATATATCTTGCCTTAATATATATCAGTAGGAGGAAATTTTCATCTAGAATGCTTATTAGACATTCAGAACATGCCAACACTTGAAACATAAATGATATTACTTGGAGATGATGAACGAAGAGCAATAAGAAGAAATACAAAGATACTACTGATCGGTATGCCGGTGTGCACATGTCTGCGTTTATGTTCACACTTATATTTATATATTTATATTTACATTTATATTTACATTATTTATAACAATTTAAACAATGATCATCTAACATGTATTGAACCAATAAAATTTTCTACCAAGTAGTTTAAAGGAATTGGGAGAGGCTATTTTAAATGTGAGTAAAATGAATATACTAAAGACCAAATTACTGAAATTAGAGATTAAATTTTCCAATGCAAACTTGCCCATATGTGTTTGACATAAATAATGGTCATCAATATAAGAGTTTTGCTACTGATTTCTCTGCAAAAACAGACTTGGAAAGTTTTGAAATGAAATTTGTGGGAATAAAGCATCAAAACACCTCATGCTCTTCAAAAAACATATTATCTTTATGTGATCTTTGATTTTAGCACTCTAGTCATTAAATCTTTTAATGCAACATATTTATATACTGAATATAAAATATAATTTTTTTAGGAAACATACTATGAGCCCTGTAATAAAAGATTATTCTTGTTCAATATTCAGATCCCCATGGCCTAGTACACAACCGGGCACAGAGTAGGTGCTCAATAAATGTTTATTAAATTAAATTCTCCTACTCAGTTAATCATGAAGTCAGAATTATTCTATTTTTTATATAGTGTGATGTTTTAAAAAAGGTTATGCAGTATACTCTAGGCAGGCATTTCATCACTATTTATAATGGTGATGCTAGGTACAACGCATTCCAAGTTCTGAACACTTTACAAATGGGCTTTGATTTCAGTCTGCTAAAAATGTCATATCATCTAATCCAAGTGGTATTTTTCATCTCTACTTTAGATTTGAGTCAGCTAAGTTGATCCAGTCAGTTAAGAATTGTTATGTGGAAATCAGAAGAGAAGAATGCACCATTCAGGCTGCAATTAGAGTAAAATGCAATAAATGTGTCATTCACAGTTGAGGCCCTCAGGAGTGTCAAAGATTAAGATCTGACCAATAAGAGCTCACAACTGAAGATCACCAATCCCATGAGTATATTAGTTACTGTCACTCAGAGCAGAAAAAACTAAAAGTCAATTTTAAATCCTGAAATGACCAGATATAAACTAAAACACAATTGTACATGGCATATTTAATATGATAAAGATGTAATTACAAATTTGACCAAACGAATATGCAGAAGATAAACAAAATGGAAATGGAAATGATGAATATGAAAAAAAAACCCTCAATGAACGGAGTAACATTAGATTTAGCTGATGAGGAAATTTGTGGATAGGAAAATAGATCTGAAGAATTCATTTAGAATCCAGCGGACAGATTTAGAGTTAAAAAAAATGTATGAGAAAGACAAAGAATTAAGGAGGTAGGAATGAGAAGCTTTAAAATATTCCTTAAGGTCAATAGCTGCTACTTCAGGCTGGACTTGGAAATCACACCCAAGAGAAACACATAGGCTTTAATTTAGTACTATGTTTACTCAACTTTATAGAAGAAAGTGAGGCAGAAGATGCAGGTAGTACAATATCTTCATTTAATCAGAAGGCACCAAAGCTATCTAAGTACCCAAGGTGTATGAGGGCTACACAGTATCGACAGCTTCTATTTCCCATCAATCTTATATATCATTTTAGCCACACAGGCCCTGACTTGCATGTCTTTGTTCTCACCTTCTAGATGCAAGATCACAGCATTCACCATTATGTAACTCTTTTGTTTGTAAAGCAGCAGTGCTTTGGGACAAGGAGGCCATTCTCAAGCAAGTCAGTATCAGCTAGAGCCTGATATTAACCCTTTACGCACGTATATTTTATTAGAATTTCAAAAGGAAAAAAATAAAAATAATGGGAGACATGTAAGGGTGGACGAATAAAAAAAGCATAAAACTTTATAAGACTAAAGGAAGGACTAATCCAAAATTTATAAAAAGTGATATATTATGAACAAAATAAAAAGGAAGCCAAATTTAGATACATCATAAAACTGTAAAACCTCAGAGAATAAGTAAAAATTTAAATACAGCTAGTGGAGGGGAAAATTCTCTCCAAAAACGTCAGAAAAATAAAATGATTATGTAAGAGTGAACCTATCTCTGGGTGATTTTTTTCCATTCCATTAATCTGCTTGTCTTTTGTTAATCTAGCCTTATAACAGCTCTTGAACTCAGGTCTAAGAATAGCCCAACTCTGTTTTTTTGAAGATGGCTTTGAATATTCCATATTAATTTAGGAAATAACATCATTTTCTACCAAAAAAAAACAAAAAACAAAACTTGAGAGTTAGAGTTTTCTGATCTCTGTTTAATTAATGTTTTTAAAAGATTACTCTAGCTTCCATGTAAGGAATGGATTAGAGTGGAGTAAGAATAAAGAGTCCAGTGTGGAGATTATCACAGTGTGATCCAAGAGAGGATGAAGGAGGCCTAGCCTATAGGGTAGCAGTGAGATGGACAGAAGTGGATGGGTTCAAGCTAGCCTTTATAGGGCATTCCATGAAAAGGAGTCGGTTTGGAGAGCATGAGAGCATGGATTAGGGTATTTATAAATGTAATTTAAATATGATGTCACAGGTAAATATGTAAATTTTGGAGTCACCTGACATACAGATGAAACCTGTATGAATCAGACGAGATTATATAAAACCTGCATGAGGCTACATTGTTAAATTATTGGAAAAAAGTGTTACATGCTATTCTGGGGGATGATAGGAGGCTAAATGAATTAATCTGCAAAGTAACCTTGGAGTTGGATTTAAAAGTGTGATGATCTGTAATTAAAATGCTCTTTTCTTCAGTCACCTCATTCTGTAAACCTATTTAATCAGTCTGTGTGTATAAAAAGCTGAGACGTCATATATGCCTTGTGAATACATTTTACTAAGGATGGAAATCAGTGCTAAATGAGTTTGAAACCTGAAGGGGAAATGGGTAGGGTGGGTGGCTAATCCTTAAATTAAAAGAATAATGTTAAAGATGTAAACTTGGCCTCAGCTGACGTAAAACCACCAGAGCCTGAATTACAGAATCTCAGAGTCTCTCCACACACTGTGTGTGTGTGTGTGTGTGTGTGTGTGTCCAAAAAGTCAGAGTCTATTCTCTGTTTCATCCAAAAACCCAGCATGCTGAAAATGTTAGCTCTAATAATTTCCCTAGCTATAAGCTTCTATACCAAACGACTGAAAATGCAAAGTCATAAACCAGATTTTTTCCTAAAAATTTCAAGAGGAAAGAGACCTAACATTTTGACTGGTTCTAAAAAGCTTGGTTTATGAGAGTTTTATTTGACAAAGGAAGGGGAAATTATTAGACATAAAATATTTATTTACTAGACATAAGTCATATGAGCACATCTTACATATACTATACAAATTCCTACTTAATGACCTCATTGTAAACATTCCAATTAATAAGTCTCGCTCTAATGCTTTTCTATTTCCTGTACTACTAACAATTGGAAAGCCCATTATAAACATCTTCTTTACGATCCTTTTACCTGTATATCACATAAATGTCACAAGTCATAGGAACAACCTAGAAGTGAGGGCATTTCCAATAAATAATACTTTAGGTCAGGTATTTTTCTAGTCCATTGGGCTAAAGTTCTGAGGGAGGAAAAAAGTTTAATAGGGCTATGTTCTCTTAGACATTCATAAAGGCCAGGAATAAATCCACAATAATTACACTTTGGGGAGCTGTAAAGAAACACTTTGGTGCATATAAGGTCTATAGTTATAGAAGTGCCACTAAAATACCATTTTCTGTTTGGAGAATTATTCAGTCACAAAAATCTTTCCATACAGAAGTTCCCAATAAAATACGAGTGTCATACCTTGTCTTTGAGTGATATCCTTGAGAAGAGTTTAATAACCTATGGAGGATGTTCATGGAGTTGAGGAGATAGAAAAAGAAATATTTTCAAAGCTGAATGATTAACCAAGGGTTATATTTATAGATATTCTATCATTTTAACCCAGATTGTTAAAAAATAATGTTAGTTTCTAAAGTGTACACCAAACTGTAGCATGCTGTGCCATGTTCAAGAGAATCAAACTGGAGCCTGCTATCAGAGTCTACAACTTATTTAGGGAGCCTGACACACATAAAGCAGAAAATTCAAAATAACACAGGCGTCTACTTAACATATGAGCATGTGGCTGACTAATAGAAGTCTACTCAATAGCCAACCTCCCTTAATTCCTTTATAAAAGAACCACAATTTTATTTTGTGCAGTAATAAATCCTGTTGAAATATCCACTTTCTCAGACTATCTAAACACTGGGAGTACTCATCTGGCTCATTTCTAGCCATGGGGATGTAAACAAAAGCATCCTGTATGAGTACCTAAGAAACCCATTGTTTCAATGATGAAAGTAAATATTCAGTTGGCAGTAGTTTTTTGCCATTTGCTTTTTTATATTCTTCCTATCTGAAGTGTGGATGCAATACCTGAATATGGAACAGCCATCCTGTGACAAGGAGAACAAAAGCCACAGGCCCAGAGTGCAGGATGGGAAAATTGAAGAAATCTGCTACATCAATGGCACCACGAAGCCACCATCACAGCTATGGTGTGGTGTGCCTACCTTTGGACTTACTATGTGAGGAAATATCACCATCTGCCTAGAGGTTGAAATTCAGACAGCTGAATCCAATTCTAACTGATAAATATGTTATTAAAGTTAATCTATGAATCATGCCTTTAATCTTAATCAACTCTTCAAATTCTCTGAACACGAATTTATTTAATTCTCACAAAAAGTGGTACCTACTTTTCCAGACGAAGAACCTGAGATGACTCATGGCGGTTGTGTCTGTCCCAGGATCACACAGATAGTTCATGGTAGAGACAGTGTTTGCACCTACTTATTCCAATATACCACATTATCAATGTCAATATCAATATTACTGGTTTCCTTAAAATCTATTAGCTAACTAATGTTATTTTGTATTTAATAAAATATTTTACCAGTGTAGGTCTTACAATTCTATATTTGAGCTCCAATATCTTACCTAAAGTTCACAATTCTATAACGAAAGCACGATAATTCATAATCGTGTTTAGAGCTGCAGAAGTTGAGTTTAGAAGAGGATGAGGCTTCTCAAGAAAAGGAAAGAGGAAGAACATGCTCCTCTCACCTAACCTTAAATTCAATGCTTTTATAGGCCTACTTCCGCAATGGACTCTTTATTTTCTCTCCTTTTTCTCTTTTTACCCAGTGAGGCTCTCTCTCTGAAACTGAAAATAATTTGTTTAGGAAGCTGGGTCAGTGCTCTGAAGATCCAGCTCCTCGTT
>NW_011888813.1:6391081-6399043 GCF_000151845.1 Pteropus vampyrus
CATATACTATACAAATTCCTACTTAATGACCTCATTGTAAACATTCCAATTAATAAGTCTCGCTCTAATGCTTTTCTATTTCCTGTACTACTAACAATTGGAAAGCCCATTATAAACATCTTCTTTACGATCCTTTTACCTGTATATCACATAAATGTCACAAGTCATAGGAACAACCTAGAAGTGAGGGCATTTCCAATAAATAATACTTTAGGTCAGGTATTTTTCTAGTCCATTGGGCTAAAGTTCTGAGGGAGGAAAAAAGTTTAATAGGGCTATGTTCTCTTAGACATTCATAAAGGCCAGGAATAAATCCACAATAATTACACTTTGGGGAGCTGTAAAGAAACACTTTGGTGCATATAAGGTCTATAGTTATAGAAGTGCCACTAAAATACCATTTTCTGTTTGGAGAATTATTCAGTCACAAAAATCTTTCCATACAGAAGTTCCCAATAAAATACGAGTGTCATACCTTGTCTTTGAGTGATATCCTTGAGAAGAGTTTAATAACCTATGGAGGATGTTCATGGAGTTGAGGAGATAGAAAAAGAAATATTTTCAAAGCTGAATGATTAACCAAGGGTTATATTTATAGATATTCTATCATTTTAACCCAGATTGTTAAAAAATAATGTTAGTTTCTAAAGTGTACACCAAACTGTAGCATGCTGTGCCATGTTCAAGAGAATCAAACTGGAGCCTGCTATCAGAGTCTACAACTTATTTAGGGAGCCTGACACACATAAAGCAGAAAATTCAAAATAACACAGGCGTCTACTTAACATATGAGCATGTGGCTGACTAATAGAAGTCTACTCAATAGCCAACCTCCCTTAATTCCTTTATAAAAGAACCACAATTTTATTTTGTGCAGTAATAAATCCTGTTGAAATATCCACTTTCTCAGACTATCTAAACACTGGGAGTACTCATCTGGCTCATTTCTAGCCATGGGGATGTAAACAAAAGCATCCTGTATGAGTACCTAAGAAACCCATTGTTTCAATGATGAAAGTAAATATTCAGTTGGCAGTAGTTTTTTGCCATTTGCTTTTTTATATTCTTCCTATCTGAAGTGTGGATGCAATACCTGAATATGGAACAGCCATCCTGTGACAAGGAGAACAAAAGCCACAGGCCCAGAGTGCAGGATGGGAAAATTGAAGAAATCTGCTACATCAATGGCACCACGAAGCCACCATCACAGCTATGGTGTGGTGTGCCTACCTTTGGACTTACTATGTGAGGAAATATCACCATCTGCCTAGAGGTTGAAATTCAGACAGCTGAATCCAATTCTAACTGATAAATATGTTATTAAAGTTAATCTATGAATCATGCCTTTAATCTTAATCAACTCTTCAAATTCTCTGAACACGAATTTATTTAATTCTCACAAAAAGTGGTACCTACTTTTCCAGACGAAGAACCTGAGATGACTCATGGCGGTTGTGTCTGTCCCAGGATCACACAGATAGTTCATGGTAGAGACAGTGTTTGCACCTACTTATTCCAATATACCACATTATCAATGTCAATATCAATATTACTGGTTTCCTTAAAATCTATTAGCTAACTAATGTTATTTTGTATTTAATAAAATATTTTACCAGTGTAGGTCTTACAATTCTATATTTGAGCTCCAATATCTTACCTAAAGTTCACAATTCTATAACGAAAGCACGATAATTCATAATCGTGTTTAGAGCTGCAGAAGTTGAGTTTAGAAGAGGATGAGGCTTCTCAAGAAAAGGAAAGAGGAAGAACATGCTCCTCTCACCTAACCTTAAATTCAATGCTTTTATAGGCCTACTTCCGCAATGGACTCTTTATTTTCTCTCCTTTTTCTCTTTTTACCCAGTGAGGCTCTCTCTCTGAAACTGAAAATAATTTGTTTAGGAAGCTGGGTCAGTGCTCTGAAGATCCAGCTCCTCGTTGGTTGTGTCAGTGGCTCCTACAGAATTCTGAACCGGAGATTAGAGATAGCTGCTCCTAGCAGTCTTTGACCTCCTGCCAACTCTATACTCCTAAACTGATGAAATGTAGGGGGAGCTCATCTATGGATATCCAACTACTGAATGCTGTGACACACTCAGATGCTTGAAGGGGAAGCTGTGTCATGACGGCTGCAACAGTGCCAGCAAAACATACAAATGAAGGTGCTGGGTGACACCTGAGCAGACTGTCTCGGTTATGTCTAGAACCATTCAAGGTGAGACTGAGGTCTGCTGGTGGTCTGTCTCAGTTTTTCTATTTTGCCAAGTGTGTTCGGTGGATTTGGAAAATGAAATATATATGCACCACGTAAGGCCTCCCTGCCTGATTGCCACTGTACACCCTACAGAGGCACAATGTTGAATAAACAGGAAAGCTTTTATCCTGCCAACCTGCTGGGCGCCTTTCTCCAAAGCTGAGTCAACACGCAGCATGGTTACATGATATATTTGAAAGTATAGAGGAGGGGAGTGATCTTTACCAGATTTATTAAGGATGGCTTCAGGGTCTTCCATATTATATGCATATAAAATGCTGCATCACTCTAATAAAGAATTATTGACATATGTATGCATTTTGTTTAAATCTAGAACCGAGTAATTGTTACATAAAGTACCTGAAGTTTGTGACTTACTATAAATACACTGGGAGAGATGAATTTCATGTAGTCTTAGTATAACAACAGGCGCAAATTTAAATTAAGACGCGGTTCATACGGAGCGAGAGTATACTTTGGTTATTGCTTTCGGATCTATTTTTTACTTTTTAAGAAAACATATATCTTTTCTGTTGTTTCTTAGTGGGCACCAAAAGCATCTGGAGTCAGTTACATTTATTTATGTTCTATTCTAACTAAAATGGCTTAGCTGAAAAGTATTTCAAAATTTATTTAAGGAAAAATAAAACTGACTTTAGACTCACATGTCATTTTTAGCCCAGAGCTAAGAAGTGTCATGACTGATTCCTAAATGAAATGGAAACACTGACAGACTCTTTATCTGGGCAGTGTTATAAGGATAACAGGTAAATATAATAATTTAAGCTTATTAATAGGTAACGTTTTCCAGGTTTTGCTATTAAAGGTCCTTCACAACAAACAAGCTTTATGAAGTTTGTCCAAGAAAAGTTTGCTTATAAGATAAAGTCAAAATTCAGCCAATTTTCCATTGCAATAAAATATGACTCCTTTTTGGCTGTTTTCATATCGTTAGTTCCTCTTTGCAAGTTTCATATTAGAATATGTACTTTTGGATGTTAGACCTCTATTTAAGAGACCCTGTAGGCATCAATAAAATGTGATATTACTAAATTTACTTTTAATGCAGGTTAGTTGTTTACAAGATCATTTAAAAATTTGTATTTTTATGAAATAACCTTTATTTCACTGGTTTCCCATATTACTTCCATTGACAATATGATTCTTTAGTGTTTGTATTTAAGTGAAATTCTGGACACGCAGGCATTTTGTATTTATTTTGAGGTGGCTTTGTGTTATTGTATATTGGTTTTGTTTGGTTTTTATTATTAATGTTTCTCAAGGAGAAAAACATGAAACCAGGCAGGAGGGAAGTGTATGAACTCGGGAGAAGAGAGTGATGTTTAGATCCTGGCTCAGACGCTCCTGAGTTTTCCAATCGTGGGTACTGTTCTAATTTTTTAAATGGGAGCTAAAAGCAGCTAAATTAAAGGGTAAATCTGAAAATGAAAAGAGATAAGGGGCTTAGCACAACTCCTGGCTTAAAGCAAATGCTCTAAAAAGCTTAGCTGTAATCGTTTACTGTATAATTTTTTTTTTTTTGGAATAGCAATGTAACATAATTTTCCCTCATCAAGCACCAGTTAGCCAACTGCTATGAACTGAAGTATTTATCACCCTATTTTACAGAGCTATTACTGTCATTAAACATTTCTATATGTGTGAGGATCTGTTTCTGGACTTCCTTGTCTGTTTAATTGGTCAACCCTCTTCATGCCTGTACCAATAAACGCTATATTATCATAGTTTTATAAGATGCTTTGAAAGCTAATTGCCCAATTTCTTTCATCTTATTTGTTTGTTTTACAGAGCGTATTAGCTTTTATATACTTGTGTACTCTTCAGCATATATGTTAGAGTCGACTTGTGTCAAATTCTGTGAAGAATCCCGCTGCAATATGTATTGAAATTTCATACTCTATAAATCAATTTGGTACAATTAATAAATTTTTTATTTTGATTCTTCCTTTCTATAAACATGGTATTTTCTCTTTATTTCAATATATGTTGTTTATACATGTATATACATACGTATATATTCATAAACACATAGACATAGATATTGCTATATAATTTCCAATAGTATTTTTTGCATATTTTTATATATAATCTTTTCTAAGATAGATTATTTTCTATTCTTTTTTTATTTTGCTAATATTAGTTTTGCTGATATTAGTTTTATTTGTTGTTAGTGTAAAGTTAATAAACTGTTATTATTTCTAAAGAAAATTATGTATGAATTCTTACTGTAGTTTTATTGTCTAAGTAGTTATATTTTTTGCAATATTTAGAATGTTGAATAAAAATTCTGAATAAAAATGAATAGTGAACCAACTTTTCTCATTCTTGATTTTAAGAGAAAAGTCTATTATTTCACCACTATGTACGATATTTGGGTTGGGTAGATACCCTTAATCTGATTAATAAAATTACCCATTTTTTAAAACACAAATAAGTGTAGAATTTTATAAGTGGTTTATTTGCTTCTATTGAGACTGTCATACAGTTTTTGCCTTTAATCACTTAATTTGATGAAGTATATTTATACATTTTTCTTAAAGTTAATTTGCATTTATTTCTGGGATTCATTCAACATACACTTATTAACAACTTAGAATATAAGGTCCTACTATAGGTATGGGAGCTTAGCAGTGAATAAAACAGACATGCTTTAACAGAGCTTGCATTGTAGTTAAAGGAAAATACTATACATAAACATTTTAAATTAAATAAGTTGTATGTTACACAAACATGATTACAATGAGGGTGGGGGGAAACAAACTAGTTTGTTCCCAATACATTATATCATGTACATATGTCTGGATTTGTTTTGCCAATATTTTTTTTAGGATACATGTGATTTCATGAATGTGGTTGGACTACCATTTTTCCTTTCTCCTGGAATCTTTGTTTGGTTTGGATAACAAGATAGTACAAGCCTCATACAATGAGCATTCACTCATTTGGATGTATTTTTATATTGTATTTGTCCTAATGGCTTACTATTTGTATATGTTTTCTCAAATCAAGTAATGAATAAAATTCCCCTAAATATATTTTATGTACAATGTTATAAATAATTACTTCTTCTGTATGACTTACATCAGGGATTATAATAATAGTAATATTTAGCATTTCTTAATGCAATATGATTTATCTCATTGCATCTGTTATTTTGATCATTTGGTTTTATATATTAATAAATAACACAATGTGAAGTATTTTCTGTTATCAGCATTTGTATTCTGCATAAGTTTCTGTTAGAATGTTATCAAATTCAGTTGTGTTACTGCTAAATGAAGAAAATTCCCACACTCACATTATTTCTGAAATTATCATCTGAATGCTAGACACAGCCCTGCCAAGAACAGAATCCTGTAGAATATGCATTTGAATACAGCATTTTTCCATTTTCATGTAATTTTTATGCAGAAAGGCAATTATTAATGTTTTTAAAAATCATGTTTTAAGAATACTTAAATTTATTTCTTTATTTGTGTTACAATAAATATGTGATAAAACTGCTAATTTTTGTGTTCATTCTAATCATTTAATCAGCTATTTCCCATCCTGAAAACATTTATAATTTAATAAAATTTAACAAAAATAATTTGAGGCAGAATAAAATAACTAGGATCTTATTATTGTTTCAACATATGCAAGAAAAGTAGGTTAAATATTTTTAAAAACTACATATATCATCTTTTAGACAAGAGATTGTAATTGAAGTAGATGATTTTTAACAAAGGTGATCAATAATTTAATATTCAAATTTCAAATTTCATGTCACTTTCCCTGAATCAGAAACAGCATATTTGTTTTAATGGAGTTTGGGATAGTCTCTCTTCCTATTTTTTTTCTGTAATTCATCCATTAGAACTGACGTGGAGGTAGATAGTATATTTATACCCTTGCTCTATCACTGAAGTATCTTTTGCTATATAATGACCAAATTAGTAGCCTTGAAGTCATTTCTTATTTTCTGGTATTTTATCTATTTTCTCAAAAACTTTATTCTCTTGAACAGATCATTTTATTCTATTTTCAACTCTAATAGCTTTCTATTTTTTCCTGATAATTCTTTGAGCATTTATTTCTTTGACTAGTAGAAACATGATATAAGTTTAGTATTATAACACAGAATTTGTAAAAATTTAAAATATTTTTTGCCTGACTGAAGAATTGTTATAAGAATGAAATTTGTGCTTGTGAAATTTCTATTTCATCAAAATAATTACTTGCTATAATAAAATTAGAGGATCACTATGTATTAATGTTAAATTTTTTGCTACACTCTAGTTTGTGACTATTAATGGTAAATAAAAATTAGTTACTACTTGCAAATTCACATTAAAATAAAGATTACTGTAGATTAAGAGCCTGACTATCATTCTGACAGATAAAACAAATAGTAGGCCACAATGTGACTGTAATATGAAGTGTCATATGAAACCAACGTACTAGTATAGGTAGAGGTTTTAGATACTCATAAATTGGCACTTCAGTCAGAGAATGATTGTCAATCTTAAATTATTTTTATTTTAAATATTTTTAATGTGGTAGATCTTCAAGGTATTTATATTACCCAATTCCTGCCTCCTTTGTAAATAGAAGCAAAACAAATGTTGTGTCCCAATAGAAGACATTTTATTTTCTTCTGCAAAAGTCCCGATGTGCTGATTTATCTGAATACCCCATCTTCCAGAATTTTTTTTCTAATAAATATAAATATTATCCACCTTTAGCTTTAGAAAAATCATACAAATACATAAATAAATAATTCCCAAATTAATTAAGAAATCTACTATGTGACTGGAACATCCTGCCATGTGGCAGCCATATGCAGCCTGTCATGAACAGCTTGCTGTGATATATCCTATTCTGAGACTGGTTCACAGAAAGTGTCTACTGACAAACCCATTCATGCCATTTCAAGAAAGTGGCCAACAACTTTTTCAATTTTTCTAAATATATCTCCAGATATTTTGCATTGTTTATTTTTATATAGACTAGTGACTCTCTTCCTCCAATACACAAAGTTCAAATATACTCTGGTTTCTTAATTTAAGAAGAAAGTGGTCTTGGTTTTGAATTACAGAATTATGGCAGTTTGAAAATAAATGATCCTAGAGTCTCAAAAAACTCAGAACTGTGTGGCTCACCAATTCAATGCCATAACTTTATATAAAGTTTCATTTACTGAGCGGGTGGCTCTTAATATTGTAGATGTGTTTGTACATGCAATAGAGTGCACTGATACACATAGAACAAGCATTTCAAGATCGCTCCTGTTTGTCAAAGTTAAGGCTAAATTTTTTCTTAGATAAAAAGAAAATTACTCAGTCAAGTGAACCATGGGCAATCCTGTTAGGTAAGACCTCAAGTTACATAAGAAAAGAAATTAGATTGTCAGAGTGGGTGAGGATGGGGAATACATTTGCTGGTGCAGGACTGGAGGGTATATTTAATAACTTTTTCTTCTTTCATTTTCCATATTTACTAACTTGTCCTTCATAATAAAGAGTATATCATTCAGCTTTGAGATTGGCATATAAGATGTGAAACGTATTTTTTTCAATTAGAAGAGCAAAATCTAATGTGAATGGACAGTAGCAACAACAAAAGATGACCAGAAATAAACCAGCTGTTTACTATAAGAAAAAGAAAGTTGATGTTCTATGCTACTTTCAAAAAAAAGTAAAATTTAA
>NW_011888813.1:6400319-6403578 GCF_000151845.1 Pteropus vampyrus
TTCCCTAAATGATCTATGTGACACCCAGGGCTTAAATATCCTTGACCTCCCCATGTATTCTGGTCATTATCTCGTCTTCATACCACTGATTTTTGCCATCACTAATTTATTTCTGAAATCTCAAGTCTAAATACTGAAATTTCTCACACTATCTCCTCTTGCTCCAGAAGACTCACTTTTCTATCTTCTCCAACAATCCCTTTGCCTTACTGAGAAGTCCTCTATATTGTTCTGCCCTAGTCTATCAAACATCCTCATGAGGTCATTAACTCCTTCTTTATTTATCTTAGATCCTGTGGCATATCATTTTAATTATTTCCTCGCAAATATCCTTAACCCTTTTGCCCCTTTCTTGCTATGTTGTTCTTGCCTAAAAACACTAAATCTTCTTAAAGTCAAACACTTACTTCTCAGTGCTTGTACTCAAACAACTGTATATGGCTAGAGATAATGTAAAACTGAGGTGAACAATCATAATTTAAACTCAACACCTCAAATAACAAATGGGAAACCTAACTCCACCCCTTCCTACTGTTCATTCTTGTGTCTCCCTAAATAATTATTTTATACTTTCCACTCTCTTCTAAAATCTTAATCAACTCATTCGTCCTCCCAATGATTTGAAGCATTTGAAAGACTCCACTCTACTTCATTCTTACTCCACAATGTCGCATGCATCTCATCTCACATTCTCTGGCTTTCATTCTATCACAAGATATGGCATTTCAACAAGCTGGTCCTTCGAGTTTTCTCAAGGTCTTCTTACTCTTATTTCCTCTCTCACCTAAAACATGATTTCCTCCATTTCTACTGATTCATTACCAGTGGCATATAAATGTGTTCTAAAATTTATCATATTAAAAATATACAATGACAAAAACTCTATGTATTTATCATCTCTCTGATTCCCATCCCAGTAAAACTTTTTAAAGCATTGAATGTTATCGCTTCTCTACTACTTGTCCTTCCTGTTTCTCCTCCTCTTGATCCAACATTCTGAAACTGCACTAACTGATATTTTCAGTAACCTTCATGCTACCATGTCCAAAAGCTCATTCTTTATCTTCATCTAATTTTTCCTCTCAGCAGCATGTGTTTGAGATACCCACATTCTACTTCTTTAACCACATTCTTTCACATTTAGAGATAGAGTACACTTCCATTTTTCCTCTTAACTCCTATTATGTTCGTCCTTTTAAACTTCTTTTGATAATGCCTCCTCTTCTTGTTTCACCTTTAATATTGCAATGTAACAATAATATCTTGAAATTTGAATATTATTATATAATATAATTGATCTTCAGTTCTCCTCTCTTCTCATATTTTATACATCCGTGACAGCAAAAATAACAGCAGAGCAATTTCAGCAATTAGATAGTGTTTATTGTGTGTCAGACATTTCCATGTCCTTTACAAATATTAATTCATTCAATCTACATTTCAGTGATTCCCATATGTTATCTCCAGCCATGATCTATCAAGGTCTGGTATCATGTATCCTGCTGTATTACTTAATTTCTCTATTGAATAATCATTTTTTCACAAAAATAACATTGTCAAAACTCCACCTAACCACCACAGTAAATATCATTACCATACCTGGGTAGGTAACAAAAATGACTAGAATTCAAGTTTGAATTTTCTGTCTGTTTTGCTTTGTTTTGTTTTGACCTTCGAACCCAGTGTCAAAGAGCTCTACTGGATTGATCTCAAAATGTATTCTAAAATTTCCCACATCTTTCTACCTTCTATTCTTTCCATTCCAAAACATCATCATCTCTAGCCTGAACTATCTGAATCAGCTCAGAACTTTTTAATTCATCTTTATCTCCTGTGTAATCTATTCCATACAGAGCATCCAGAGAATTTTTTTTTTATATAACATGAATAATGCTGTATCACTTCCCTACTGAAAACTCTCAAATGCTTCTAATTACAGAATAAAAATTAAGCTCCTGAATGACATATAAGGACTTTATTTGAAGGATCTGGCCTGGCTTTTTGTCTTCTTGGTACACTGTAGTCACATGGGTCTTTTTCTTTTAGTCAAACAAACCAAATTTGTTCCTAACTTATGTCTTTTGTACTTTCCAGATGTTCGTAGCCTGGAAGACTCTCTCTCACATTTTTTGCCAGTGTGGCCCCTTTCCCCCTTCAATCTGAGTAGTAATGCTGCTCCTCACAGAGGCCTTTGCTGATTACCCAGAATAAATCAGCCTCTCCCTTTGCCCTGAATACCATGTCCCTGTGCTTTTTTGATCTAATAGTTATGACTATCTGAAATCATATTTATAATTTTTAATAATTCTTTGAGAGAAATATTATTATAATGTCTTTATATAAATAAAATTATTATTCAAATTAATTTGTCTAAGTTGAACAATATTTAAGCATCAGTGATGATTGTCCCCAGAATAATGACCATTACAATTTTCAAATTGCCTCCCCAAATTATATCATACACACACATACGAATAGTCTTTCACTTTGCTTCAATTAGATTTAGGTCAGCTTACTTTATCTAGGAAAGTATTGGAGCAATGTATCTCTACATCTTTGTAAATAAGAGAAACTCATCCATAGGATGTGATCAATAATTATGATTCCCAGATAAGAATCTTTCAGACTTAAGCTATGTAAGTCTCAAGTACTTGGGTTTAAATCATTAAACCCTGTTAATCTGACTGTAGCTAGAGTAAGAAAGTTGAAACACAGACCAAATTCTTCATTCTAATGTTTACATTCTTTTAAATGGCCTTGAGTGTGATCACCAAGGGGACTGAGTATTCAATTAGTTGAAAAATGCATGTATATGTGTATTTATAATATTGAGAGGTAGGGGTGAGATGATAAAGGGGTGTGAAGAATTTTAAAGGCCACAACAATTTAGCAAACAATAAGTCCTTAACTATGAACACATGGTTTCTTATACCATGTGTAAAACATTAAAAGGAGAAAGGAAGAAAAAGAGGATAGTGGGTACTGTGTTACAATGCAATAAAAAGTATTTTGTTTCAAGAAAGCTTTTAGTAAAAATGAAAGCTGTTCTTGGAATAAACTTTCTAATTACTAATTGTGTTTATTTCTGGCTACATTTGCTTTGTGTGTGTTAAACACATTGTAAAATATTCAGTTACTCACAGATCTCTTATCAGATTCAGCTCATGGACTCTTTCAGTTACAAAAATGCTTTGGAGCATCATGTAGTTTAACAGGATAGTTATCCGATTATCTTTAGTTATTTTAATAGAAATAAAGT
>NW_011888813.1:6404398-6410795 GCF_000151845.1 Pteropus vampyrus
CCCTCAACAACATTTGCTTAAAATATTTCAATGTATCCTAAGAGTTATGCCTAGCTCCAGACTTGTACATTCCAGTCAAGCCTCTGTGATAGCGTTTCCGGAACAGATTTTCTGGGAGAAAAAAAATCATTTATCAATTTAATCTAGGGAAGGCTGGGTATTTTATGCTCCTTTGGAGAGTCGTAATTGAAGTTGTGATATCATCATATATGTTTTCTTCAGTAAAGAGTTTCTCAAATTCCTTTAGCTATAAAATTGCCCTCTCCCCTCTCTTACAGATTTTTAAAAAACATTGATAGTATTTTGTGGGATAAATGTCGACCCCGAAAAGAAGCTCCAAACACCTAAAAGAATATTTTTCTAAAATGTACATCAAATCACATCACTCACTGACTTGCTTAAAACATATTTTGCCAACCTTATGTTGCTTACAGAATAAAGTAAAAAGAAAACACACGAATGAAGCCATCTCTGTATGGCTTCGTTCAACCTCCCTGGTCTTTCTTCTTAGTTACTTATCTGACTCACTGATCTGTTCTGCTCTCTTTATCCTTCATTGCAGTCTTACTAAACTCCAATTAGTTTGCTAAGTGTTCTTTGGTCTCAAGACTGCTAGTCTCCATTCAGGTGTCATCATGAGTAGAGTGAATAATTTTATTCATATTTCTATCTTTATTTTCCAATGGTGTCACAGATATAACTCATTTTTCTATTCACTTCAAGAGTCATTTAATTTATGAAGCAGTTACATAGCTTGAGAGCTATGGAGATTGGAGTTTGTTGTATTTCTGGGCATGTTCTTTAAAAGTAACACTAACTTTTATTACAAATATTTACAGAAATTAAGGTATTTCCTTTTAATATGCTTTTACTCCAATGGTATCATTTCAGGTTCTTCATTACAATGATAGAATTTACCCCTTCTCTCCTCTCCTCTCTTCTCCTCTCCTGTCTCTTCTCTCTCACTACCATTATACTTTGCACACAAGAATATTTCCTTATATTATATGTAATTCTTTGTATCTTTTTTTACTTATGATAGATAATAACCACATTGAAGCCAGATAATGAGACACTCATTTTTGTACTCTCAACGTGTTTAATAAATAATTGATGCTCAAATAACACAAATACTCATTATTTTACCCCTTTTGGTTCAGTAAACTTTTATTTCTTTTTTAAATTAAATGTGTTGGGTGACATTAGTTAACAAAATTATATAAGTTTCTGGTGTACAATTCAGTAATCACTTTGATTTCTAAATTAAAAATCTCCATTTTTCTCTTCAATTCTATGCTTTTCAATTATTTCTTATAAGTTTTATTCTACCTGGTACATATCTACTTCCATATTTTACGAGTGGATGCGTGGACTGTTTTAGTTCCCAACTATCTTGTTTGGTCTTCCTCATTATGATCCCCAGAGCTTTTTGTCAATATCTGAGCTTGGTGATGTAATCTCTTTTGTATGAAAATGAGAATAAAAATTTCTGCAATATATTTCAGTAAATTTATAAAAATGTTAACCATCCATGGCTTGAGTCATACTAGGAAGGTACAAAAATTTATGCACAATTATAAATCAAAGAGTTGATCTAAATCATGTTTTGCTAATTACTGACTTTCATATGTAGTTTTCACAAGTAAATTCTTTACCAAGTATGTGGATACAGAGTGCTAAAAAGTAATGATATTGCCTAGATTAAGAATGTTAAAATATATATGTAAAAACAGAATTTAATGAAAAGTTATTTATTAAACAGTGGAATAAATACCCACTACTGTAAATATCCTTTATTCATAGCTTTGATGATATCTGTACTCATGAATTATGAAACTAATTGAATTTCTATTGTCTTATTATATGCCAGAGATCTAAAAAAGAAAGACTGCAGTCATATTATTTAAAAAAGATGATTTTATATCCTATTATAGGACATAATATCATATACTTTTGTTAATTAAATTTTTTTATTTAAACCACTTTATATATCCTGTGCTTCACCAAAAATTTAATTTATTTTAATTTTTTAACTATATACTTTTACCTAATCAGGAATAAAATGAGAATATGATTAGAATCAAGAATAAAAATCTTTTCATTATTATGGTATTTCCATTCATATTTTATTGTTGCAAAATATTGTGGGAAATATTTATAGGAAAGGACTAATGTTTCTAAGTGGTGATTTTAATATATTCCCTCCATTTTCTGAATAAATTTAACCTGAATTTTAGTTTTATAAAACTATGATTATCCAACTGATAACAGTAATGTTCCCAGCCTGTTGTAACACCTGGCACCTGAAGAATTTTCACTGATATTAATTAATGAAGTCCTGCTGCCACAGCTGTATCAAAAAGACATAACCAAGTGGAACTTGGTGAACACTGTCATTTTGTCTTATCATCACAGATTCTTTTTGTAATAACATCTCACATTTTGGGCAAACTTTTATCCCTTCTGCAATCACAATCTTTTCCTACAGTTGCCCATCACGAAATTCTACTGACATAATCAAGTTTGGACAGACGACCCAAGCGGATAAACTCCCATCATCTGAATCACAAGAACTGAAACAGGGATGGTCATGTACTATGAACAGGCCAATCTGAGTCCTGCCTTGAAACTTTCTCTGGAAGATGAGAAGGAGGCTCCTTTCTTTCTTCTGAATCGAGAACTTAGAGCAACCATGCCAACTACTTGGAGAAGGTTGACAGAATTAGGCCAGTTCATCAGCAGAATGAAGGAAAAGATGAGGAGATGGGATTACATACAAACAATATCATGCAGCTCACTGGATTCAGCCATACATGCTTAGGACCAAATCTACCCAGATCCTTTCCAGTTATATGAATCACTGTAATTCTTTAAATAAATTACGTTTTTTGAATTAACTATTTATAATTTGAATTTTGTCATTTGTAACCAAAAGTCATGTCACTAGAATAAAACATGTTTTTGAAGAAATGGTTACAAGGTGGGTGGTAGATAAGAGAGTATGAATGGGAAGCAAATGAGATGAATGTCTTATGTGAAGTTAAAGTTTATTAATTCTGCAATTATCTATGCTATGCTAAGAACAACACATTATACAAATTATCTCAAATGAAAATGTTTATAAACTACTTAAATTTGATGTGAGTCAAAGTGCCGTCTCAGACCGCTGGTACCTTAGAAAACTTACTTTAATGTCATGATCAGAGAGAACCTTTTCATGTATTTCAGTAGAGTTACAAAGGTGGTGTATCTGCAGTTAAGTCTACTGCAAATCATATAAACATAGCACATAGAAGAAAAATTGAGAAAACTTTTTTTTTTTTGGTATGACAAAACTATCAGGATAAGTCCTAAAAGTGGGCTAAATGAAATGGGGCTAATATGAACAGATCTAATTGAGTCTAAAGTAAATAGCATTGAAATGCATTCTAGCCTCAGTTTATCTCAGAAATAAGGCATTTAGTTTAGATGGTCTTTCAGTCCTCGATTATCATAGTAATGCTATGAAAGAATAAAACTGTCACTCTTTGCAGATGTCATGATATTGTATATATAAAACCCTAAAGACTCCAGAAAAAAACTACCAGTTAATAAACAAATTCAGTAGTGTTTCAGAACACAAAATCAATATCCAAAGATCTATTGCATTTCTGCACACTAATAATGAACTATCAGAAAGAAAAATTAAGAAAATAATCCCACTTGCAATTGTATCAAAAAGAATAAAATATCTAGGATTAAATTTAACCAAGGAGGTGAAAGTCCTGTATACTGAAACTATGAGATATTAAGGAAAGAAATTGAGGAAGACACAAGTAGATGAAAAGATATTTCATGTTCAATGATTGGAAGAATTAACATTGTTAAAATGTCCATACTACCCAAAGCAATCTATAAATTCAATGCAATTTCTATAACATTCCAATGGCATTTTTAACAGAAAGAGAAAAAACAATCCTAAAATTTGTACGGAACTACAAAAGACCCTGAATAGTCAAAGCCATCTTGAGAAAGAAGAACAAAGCTGGAAGCATCATGCTCCCTGATTTCAAACTCTAGTACAAAGCTATTATAATTAAAGTAGTATGGTATTGGCATGAAAAGAGACACATAGATCAATTGGATAAAACAGAAAATCCAGAAATGATATCATGCACACATGGTCAATTAATTAACAACAAAAGAGCCAAGAATATGCAATACGGAAAAGACAGTATCTTCAATAAGTGGTGTTGAAAAAACTGGACAGCCACATGGAAAACAGTGAAACTGGACCACTATATTACACCATACACAAAAATCAACTCAAAAATAAAATGTGAAACTATGAAACTGCTAGAAGAAAACACGAGAAATTCTTCAATACATTGGTCTTGGCAATGAGTTCTTGGATTTGACACTAAAATCATGGGGAACGAAAAAAAATTAGCATTTCAAAGATGTTTTGCTTTTGTCTGACTTACATAGTTTCTGGTGAAAATTACTCTGTTTTTCTTTTGTAACGTATCTTTTTCCCTAGGCTGCTCTCAAGATTTTGTTTTTAACACTGATTTTCGACAATTTGATTTTGATGTCTTGGAGTGTTACCTGTGTATCAGTTCTGCTTGATGTTTACTGAACTTTTTAGATCAAGTCAGTTTATAGTTTATATGAAATAGGAAAACTTTGAGCCATTATTTCTTTAAATATATTTTTCAGTCCTCCCTCACTCTTCTTTGTCTGGGACTCCAATTGCCTGCATATTGGATGTTCCTGCCCCCGACACACACACATTTTGTTACCATAGATTTACTGAAGTGTTCATTATGTTTCAATAATTTTCTCTCTGTGCTTCAGTTTGAATATTTTTCTATTGCTATGTCTTCAAGATGACTGGTTATTTCTTCTGCTGTATTCATTATGCCATTAATCCCATTCAGTAGATTTTTAATTTCAGATTTTTTTTTCCTCTAAAAGTTCCATTTAGTTTTTAAAGTACATTTTTATTTTCCTTCAAATTTTTGAGCATATTTGTAATGTTTATAATCGATTTTTAAAAGATCTTATTCTGCTAATTCCATCATCTGTTTTATCTGGGTCTGTTTCAATCAATGGATTTTTCTTCTGCTTAGAGTTACAATTTGATGCTTCTTCATGTCACTTGATTACTTTTAAATGAAGGGTACTGTGAATGTTCATTGTTGAGAGTTTGAATTTCAATGTCTGCTTTTATAGTGTTGATGTCTGTTTTTTACAAGGTCTTTATGTTTCCTATGGATCAAAATGATTTCAAGATTTATTGTTAAGCTTAATTACAGCACCACAAAGTAGCATTTACTCAAGAGCTGAACAGCCCTTTTTAAAGAGTGATCTTTTGGAGCTCTCTACTAATGGCTCTCATTGATCATCAAGGTCTCACTAACCTGGCTTGATGAAAATCAAACATTTTCCCAGCTCTTTGCGAGCTCTGGAAATGCTTAACTTTTTCCTCAACTCTGCAAATATCTGCATGTATCCACTTAAGGGGCCTCCTATGCAGATATCTGAAGTTCTTTCTCAGTGTAGCTCCATCTTCTATAGTAGTTAGGTCTGAAAACTCTAGTCACCTCTGCTTTCCTGACCTCCACTGTCTGTATACATGACTGACATCCTCTACTTGGAATTTCTTTCCCTCTAGTGTAGACTGAGAAGTGCTTCCAGGAAGAAAGCCAACGTGACTGCAGAAATCATAATCTCTGTTTTCCTCGTCCAGGGATCATAGTCCAATTCTGCTTGCTGCCCAATGCCTGAAAATCTTGTCTAATTTTCTAATTATTCATAGCACATAGCTTAGTTCAATAATGATAACTCTTCTATCATGTCTATCATGAAGGCTCACCATTTACTTTCAATGTGCTATGATAAGAATATGTTGGCCTTAATTTCAAAAACTTTATAAAGTTTGTAAAAATATCTTCCTTTTCTCACTATTCTCTCTGGCTAATACTATGTCTAACATATAGTTGGCCCTCAGTACAAATTTGTTGAATGAAATAATAAAAACAGAATTTGCAGACTATTAAAAGAAAAAAGCCAAAGCTCTTTACCAGAAGGACCACTGTTGCTTCAAAGAATTAAAGATAAAGTTCTGTAATTCGTTTGTGTAATATTTTGCCTATTGTTTATGGAATTTTTTATAGGCCAGTGATCTGCATTCGCATATGTAAACAGACCCAAATAAATAGATGATGTGCTTGCTTTTTGCACTGGGCTAACAGACTACTTAGAAAGGTTGAAAATTTTAGTTCTGCATTAACATGTAGAGAAACTCCAAGAAGTATTTATAATAAAATTAATGTTCTTGATAAGAGATCTCAACCATCCAGAGACATTTAAGCTATCATTCTAAATGTATGTGACTCTGAGAATCTTGAGGAAA
>NW_011888813.1:6410845-6416421 GCF_000151845.1 Pteropus vampyrus
TTTTTTTTCCTCTAAAAGTTCCATTTAGTTTTTAAAGTACATTTTTATTTTCCTTCAAATTTTTGAGCATATTTGTAATGTTTATAATCGATTTTTAAAAGATCTTATTCTGCTAATTCCATCATCTGTTTTATCTGGGTCTGTTTCAATCAATGGATTTTTCTTCTGCTTAGAGTTACAATTTGATGCTTCTTCATGTCACTTGATTACTTTTAAATGAAGGGTACTGTGAATGTTCATTGTTGAGAGTTTGAATTTCAATGTCTGCTTTTATAGTGTTGATGTCTGTTTTTTACAAGGTCTTTATGTTTCCTATGGATCAAAATGATTTCAAGATTTATTGTTAAGCTTAATTACAGCACCACAAAGTAGCATTTACTCAAGAGCTGAACAGCCCTTTTTAAAGAGTGATCTTTTGGAGCTCTCTACTAATGGCTCTCATTGATCATCAAGGTCTCACTAACCTGGCTTGATGAAAATCAAACATTTTCCCAGCTCTTTGCGAGCTCTGGAAATGCTTAACTTTTTCCTCAACTCTGCAAATATCTGCATGTATCCACTTAAGGGGCCTCCTATGCAGATATCTGAAGTTCTTTCTCAGTGTAGCTCCATCTTCTATAGTAGTTAGGTCTGAAAACTCTAGTCACCTCTGCTTTCCTGACCTCCACTGTCTGTATACATGACTGACATCCTCTACTTGGAATTTCTTTCCCTCTAGTGTAGACTGAGAAGTGCTTCCAGGAAGAAAGCCAACGTGACTGCAGAAATCATAATCTCTGTTTTCCTCGTCCAGGGATCATAGTCCAATTCTGCTTGCTGCCCAATGCCTGAAAATCTTGTCTAATTTTCTAATTATTCATAGCACATAGCTTAGTTCAATAATGATAACTCTTCTATCATGTCTATCATGAAGGCTCACCATTTACTTTCAATGTGCTATGATAAGAATATGTTGGCCTTAATTTCAAAAACTTTATAAAGTTTGTAAAAATATCTTCCTTTTCTCACTATTCTCTCTGGCTAATACTATGTCTAACATATAGTTGGCCCTCAGTACAAATTTGTTGAATGAAATAATAAAAACAGAATTTGCAGACTATTAAAAGAAAAAAGCCAAAGCTCTTTACCAGAAGGACCACTGTTGCTTCAAAGAATTAAAGATAAAGTTCTGTAATTCGTTTGTGTAATATTTTGCCTATTGTTTATGGAATTTTTTATAGGCCAGTGATCTGCATTCGCATATGTAAACAGACCCAAATAAATAGATGATGTGCTTGCTTTTTGCACTGGGCTAACAGACTACTTAGAAAGGTTGAAAATTTTAGTTCTGCATTAACATGTAGAGAAACTCCAAGAAGTATTTATAATAAAATTAATGTTCTTGATAAGAGATCTCAACCATCCAGAGACATTTAAGCTATCATTCTAAATGTATGTGACTCTGAGAATCTTGAGGAAATTCGAATTCACTTAGCTATCATTTAAGATTTAAATTGACCGAGATTATCTAAAGTGAGTAGAACTGACTCAAAAGCTTTCATTTCAACATGCGAAACATAATCATTATTGGTTCAAGTTGTCCCACATTAAATTGCCACGTTCTTCTGTTTCAATCTGCAGGTCATTGAAGTTGGTTTTCCTTGGTAGACTGGTCATATGCTGCACATGAATACCACTTTGCTAAGTCTTACAATTTAACCCGGACAAACCTGAGAAACTCACATTAGAATCAGCTTCTTTGACTTCTGGGAACAATTCGACATTTGGTCATCATTATAGGAACCATTGCTAATTTGTGCTCTAATTAACTTTCCAAACCCATAATGATGGCTTGTTTTGTTCTTTTTTGAATCTTTACTCATTGCTCACTCTTAAGGATCATTTGGCCGAAACATGATAAGGAGCTAAAACTTAATTTCATTATAGATAAATTGATAATAAATATATCCTATTAAGCAGTCAAAAATAAAGAAAATATTCTAAGAAAAGCAAGAGAAAATTTATGAACCTCAACTAGTAAATATGCTATAGAGAAAATTCCTATAATTAAAGATTTAAGTCAGTCAGTCATTAATTATGAATTTAGTTCCCACGGGGCCACACCACTTAAGACACTAAAGCCATTCAGTTTTAAGACATATGGTTTCAAGTTTTGATGCAAATCTAAAGGTGAGGCATTCAATTTGAATAAAAGAAGAACAAAGATGTTTAAATTAGCCTGAAATTCAAACCTGTTCTTTGAAATGAATTTACCATCTTTATTGTTTCTTTTATTTTATACTGTCCATGGCTTTTGCATGTTCTCATAGACTCACAGAACTTTGAACTTGAGAGGATCTATAGAAATTATACCATGCATGTGTTCTCACACAGGGTGCTTCTTAAAACTACAGATTTCTGGGACTCTCTTGCAAAAACTAATTCAATTAATTAGGAATGGCTCCATCAATCTGCATTTTTTAAAAAAATGACTCTGATCAGAACTGATATATTTTAATCTTCATTTTGCAAATAATGAAACTAACACCCAGAATAGTTAACTGATTAGCACAAGTTTCTACAAAAGTTGGTGGGGGAAAAAAAAATGGGTTCCTAATCCTGAAGTGGTGTTTTCTACTCTAGTATTTTTACCAATGCTTTATAACCATTTTTTTTCCAAAAGAAAAAAAACTGGTTCATATATTATTAAGTGGTAGAAATCCTTGAGATTCTGTCTGAAGTTCATGTCTCTTAACAAGCTGCACTTTCTCTCCATGACAAATCATCTACAGTCATGATGTTATTTCATATGTCTTCTAACTCTATATCTTTAGTCCAGATCTATCTCCAGAGTTCTAGAATTATATATCCAGTTGCTCAATTAATCCTTTTATTTTAATTAATTAATTTATTTATTTATTTATTTATTTATTTATTTTTTGTGGTGACATTGGTTAACGAAATCCAATAAGTTTCAGCTGTGCATTTTAACAGTAAGACATATATATATTTACACTGTGTGTTCACTTCCCATAGTTAGATTTCTTTCTGTCACCACATATTTGACCTCCTTTATCCCATCTATCTTCCCCCTCCCCGTATCCCCCTACCCTTTGATAACCACTAGTCTATTGTCTATGTCCATGACTCTCTGTTTGTTTGTTCTATTCATTAATACTTTTAAATACTTTCAAACAAAACACATGTAAAGCTCAACTCTTCATGAATATGCATCAAATCTCATCTGTAATTGTTCTGTTTTAGGAAATTACACTATCAATATACCCAGTTAAGTAAGTTAGAGGCCTGAGAGTGATTCTGGATAATCTCACTCACCTACATATTCAACAATTAACAAATTTTTGTTCGTAATGTTAAATGAATTAAATGAGGGCAACAGACTCAGGTAGTTCCCATACCTTAGCCTTCTATGTAACGAATCTAAAACCTAAGCCAATAAATGCCTCAAGGTTAAGAAATCAAAACCTAAAGCCAACCAATCATAACATTCCCGCTCTGCTTTAGTTTTTCATAATCTATTTCCAAAACTTCTCTTTTTCCCGTGTAAGAAAAATAACCCTGATATAACTAATCAGTACTTGCCCAGTATAAGGTCCTTATTTCTCCTCACTAGGTACAAATCCTTAAAGCTTGTCTCTGTTTTCTGGAGTGGATATTTCTTAATTCATGGATCACTACATGAAGCCAATTACATCTGAAATTTATAACCCACCTTAGTCCACGCTAAGATCATTTTACCTGTTGGCAACAGCATCTGATTTTGAAATAATTGCCTTTAGCCTTGCCTAGGTCTGATCCATTCATCACACAATTGAAGATAAACCTCCTGAAAATGTAAATCTGGTCATCTCACATACTCCAGTGGCTTTCCATTGTCCTTGAAATATATTCTAAAAATGTCAGTCCAATGTATGTGGTCCTACTTAATGTATGCCTACATTCAATCTCAACATAATGCAATTCTCTTTTTTGCTTTCTGTATTCTGGTCATACTGGTACTGCCTTTTAATCATCAAATAATATATAATATATAATAAAATATAATTGTACTTGAGAAATAAAATTAATTTTCTCTTTTTAAACATTAATTCAAGGCCAACAAAATTTCATTTGACTTTATTTCTTCTTCATTCTACTGAATGTCATTTGTAAGTTTCCCTTGTTCTTGAATTAATTTCTTTTGTGATGTAAAGAGATACTCTAAATTTTTGATTGTATTTATTTTTTTTAGTCGTATTTATTTAAGTGTACTATTAGTACACTTAAATAGAAAATTATTTTTTAAAAAGATTGTTCTGAAATAGGATTTATTGATTTTATAAAAAGTCTTGAGAAAATTAAGAGAAAGTCTAGAATATCACTTTCCATTATTGTACTAGTCTGTTAAAATCTTTACAAATACTATTAACTTAGTTCTTTATAAGTATATGCAATAATTCATCATTCAAGAAATATTTGTCGATATATCATTTAACTCATTCAAATTTAAATAACATTGATTGAGGGTGTATTAGCTGTGAGGAAATAATGCATATATTTTCTTATTGAACCTTTAGTATCATCATCTGGAATAATAATGGTACCTAAAGTTTACTGAGTGCTTCCTGAGTGCCCAGCACTATGATACACCATTCACTTAATTTACCTCACTTGATCCTCATATCTAAAAAGTAGATCCTATTCATTGTGTGAACACATTAAAGGTGGCTGTCACATGTAAGCACTCATGACATTTAGTTATTGTTATTGTTATTATTTTGTATTTATCCCTTTTAGAGATGAGCAATGACTAAGGCACATAGCATATACTTTTAGGTCTGTGGTCAAGCCAAGATTAAATTTCAGGTGTCCTAACTCCAATCCCAATATTTTTTTCAACAGATTTTTCACAGGGAAACACAAGAGTTAAATAAACGCTGACATTTACTTTTATCTTTGGTAGTTGGTCTCCCAAAGCTTCTGGAAGCATCTTCTCCTCCAGATGACATTATCATCTCATGATCCTGACTATGTAGGAGAGGACACAGTGTTCTGGGGTGGCCAAGAAAAGGTGTGTCCTGATAACATTTATAAGAGTTCCAGAAATGCATACGTGACTAAAACACAGTTATCAGAGCCCCTTTCAGGATTCTCTACGGACATCAGAATTGGGTTTACCTCTCCTTCTGTAATCGCAGGTGCTAAAGACCTTGTGACTCCGGAGATTCTGGGGACCTTTTTCAAGGAAATCTGGTAGCTTCCTTGAGAATAAAGCCAGTATCAATAAAAGTGTTGAAAGAGAGAGAAGTAATCCTGATGACAATTTTGGAATATCTCAAACTTTCTAGATTTAAATAAAAATTACTGCTGTGAGAAAAAAAGTGTTTCACTTAAGCCTGTATGAATTGCACTTTAATGGAGGGCCTGGAATAAAACACAGCCTCTCAAATTAAAAATGAAATTAAAATAGATTCTTGTGGTTACATTTCTGAATCATCATAAAGTTTTCAGTTTATCAATTTGCTTTTGTCTTCCTTCTTTATTCCTATCCTTTATCCCTCTCTGTATCCCTATGTCCCTCTTTTTCTTCCTCTCTA
>NW_011888813.1:6417076-6436315 GCF_000151845.1 Pteropus vampyrus
TATATATATGACTATACATACATCTGTATATATCTATATAAAATGCTTATATACATGTGTATATACAGATATACATATAGAGATGTAGTCATAAATACATACGTAGATATGTAGTATAACTAATCAGTCTCTCTCTCCTAGACTGATTAATGATATAGATGATATTGCTTCTGTTTCTCTTGAGAATCTTCAATAATACAGATTTTGGTACCAAGAATTATTCTAGAGGAACAGAATTTTAATGAGGAGTTTTCTGAATTGCTTCTGGAGTTTCTAAAATTGGCTGTCTAATGTGATTATATTTAAAGTTGCAAATGACTCTATTTACAGTAGTAAAGAGCACTGAGAGCTCATGGTATGATTTGGCAATAGAGATACACAAAATATCTACACTGGATGCTCCTAATAAACTATGCATAAGAAACAAGAAGCTGGGTGTTTATATGACAGTTTGAACATTTTGGGAAATAATGTATATAGCAAGGTTGACTGGTCCCCATATGTACTGAACAGAGGTAAAAGAACAGAATAGGTTCAGAAATTTAGCTGAAATTCCAAGCTCAAGTTTGAATGACCTGAAAGCTTTAGTACTCTGCAGGACATCCTTCAATATTGTTGAAGTAATTTTGACACCATGAAGAAAAATGATCTATTAATGAAACTCACATTGCAGGAAAGAAGTGAGAAATTTTCAAAGAACTATCATGGCATCACAAATAACATGGAGATCAAATTTTACCTAAAGTCCATTATGCCATTTGATTCTTAGTCATATGAATCAGTCAATTCTTTTATATTTGAAGTCAACTTGGTTGGACTTCTGTATCTTGCAACCCAAAGTATTCGAGCTGACACAGACGTTGTAATGTCTCCTGAAATCAAAGAAAGAGCACAGGACCCAGATGTCTGTGAAGGTAAATCTTTGAGGTATACAACAGAGAGAAAAGAATTAACCTACCCCAAAAGTTCCAGCAGAGCTAGCTTGAAAAAAAAAGATCTCTTGATTAGGCTACCAGGGGTCAAGAGACTATCTTCGGAGCAGTCACTATGGATGAATTATGGAATTACATTTTTCTTAGCCTGGTTGGATTCATGGCTTAGCCTGGTTTATAATCCTAAAAGTAGTCATTACTCACTTCACTTTACAAATAAGGAAATGACATTGAATAGAATGTAAGTAATTCACCCACAGTAACATGACAGAGCTAGAATCCTGATTTTTATTCTTTTTAAATCCATTTTAATTGAAAAAAAAACCACAACATATGTTTAATCAATCAAAATTATTTAATTTTACATTTTTCTTTAAAATCAATACTAGTCATTGACCACAAATCAATTCAGAAATCACTTGCCACTGTATACTGAGTTCTCTATATACTCATATTAAGATTTATTGCCAGGACTTTCATCCCTTGGCTTAGTCCTTAAATGCTTATTGTATTGTACCTTCAATGTGTTTAGATGACTATCTCAAATAGTCTTCAGAGATTGTACAATATTCCTACTGTTCAATCCATCTCCCTTTTTCTCTCTTGGGAGAAACTTGGCACAAACTTTCTGCCTTCTGTCCTCTGTTAATGTGCTTCTGGTCTTGGCACGTATAATGAAGCATATTATTAAACCCTCTCCTTCAAAGAAAAAGGTAGGTCTTGATTGCAGCCAGCTACTAAGAAATTTTAATTTTTTAACAACCAAGAGAAAGCAATTCTGCTCTTTTTGTTAATAGTGTTGCCATAATGATAGTAGTTGGAAATTATCTCTAAACTGCTGGAGCTATTAAAAGTGGACAAAGGATGTATTCTGCCACGAAACACGAATTTTTCTCAATTTTAATGAGAGTATCATTTAACTCCCTACTTGGCTTCAAATTGCAAGTCTGAGAATCGATTTTTATCCTGGTACTGCTGCCCAGCTTGTTTTCTAGGCAGGTGGTTAGGCATCTAATTCCATTTGGCAATTTAAAAACCAATTGGGAAGAACATGCATATGACAAAATCTCTATGTCATACATTAACTTCCTGGGTCTTGAGGGTTGTGCACGGAAGCAAAGAAAAAGGAGGAACAAGTGGATAAAATGTAAAGGGGAGGACAAGTGGGATGCAATTTTGCCTATACCAAGTAATAAGCACTGGTCAGAAATGCCAACGGTTTCCAACAAATTAGGAATAAGCACAAGTTTAAACGTCTGTGTTGTTTCTTCGGAAAGGTAAAAATACCTAAAAGTTCGAGCTATACGATGCCATCTGAATTCCTGGACGACAAGCACTTTGCCATTTCAGAGGACCACACTATATTGGGTAAAAGTGGCTATTGTTGAGTGACATTTGACATAACAACCATGTACCTCTATATGTCCAAACACATGTGTTAACTCATTAAAAAAGAAAAAGGCAAATGAACATGTTTATGTAAACAAATGTCTTTCTTACTATGTGATTTAGCTGCCACACCTCGGCGTATAGCCAGTCTCATTTGGAGTCAAAACAGAACACAAGGGTCCAATATGGACTCAAGGAATTACTTCCTCCTAAGGTGTCTGTGCACTTTCCCCAGATACTTGATAACATCGACATTAAATAAAATGTGAAACGGAACACTGTAGATGATAAAGGGAGCTAGAATTAATGAATAACAAATAGAGGAGTCTGATCTATTTTCAGTAACAACAATTATGTTTTCCCCAGTTCTACATCATCCCCAAATTATTCCTGTGCTGAATCCATCCGTTAGATTCAACCAGTGATCTATTCTCAAAATCACCTTGAATTCAATGGACAGTCATAATGTCATTTCCCTTTTTCTTGTTCACATCTAGACCCCATGCTTTAGATTTCCATCCTCCATAAACTGACACTCTCTAAGGAATCTGCCTCTTGTTTTATTTTTTTCTGAGAAAATATTTTTGATCTCTTAAGCAGTTAGTAATCTACTGACTCAGGTTAATATCTACCTGTCAACAGTGAATATTGTTATAAGGTACCTCTCCCTTCTCTCCTGAATTGATATCTTTCTGTTCTTTTCACTCTTTTAGATAAGTGTTTAATGTGTTATTGTTTATTTTCTTATTTCTGTCCAAAATATGTCAGGAATACATGAAAACTCAGTCCACATAGATGTCATGATAAAGAGACCCTGCAGGAAGAGCCACTGATTCCCTACTGAAACAGAGCCAGAGCCTCCACACAGGCACGGAAAATGGCTCTCGGACACATAGCTCTGTTGCTTATGTTCAATATGTGGCAGTGCCTCACACCTCTTAATCTAAACACTCTGTTCCAGCTATAATTTGATGTATTTACTATATAGGCTTTGAGAGAGATGAGGAATAATTCTGAAAACAGGAGCAGAGGGAATGATCTATGGAAAGACTAAGCAGTATTTCTTGGGGCCATTAATATTGTAAGAATCCCTCTATTCCATATGTGAATTTGCTAAATGAGCCCAAAATTTGCTCAACTTCATTAAAGGAAACAAACTGGTTTGCGACAAGGGACTCCCTCTGGTGTAGTTTTCACAAGGCCGCATTTAGTGAGATCTCAGTGAGGAAGGGTTGATAGAGGCAAGCAGAGGAATTGCTCTCAAACTGAGATTCACTGGGTGGGAGGTAACTTAATGTAGCAACTTTTTGGAATTCAGCTGCCTGGTCTGCAAGCTGTTGGGGGAAACACTAATGTCATCCAGTGATAGTTTTTTTAGCTGGTGATTTGGCTGCCTGAGTGAGGGCCTCTTAAACGTTTTGAATACTCAACACAACCCTGTAAATCCTATAAAATCTAGGCCAGGAGCCAAGGAGCCCACAAAAGTCTTCATCTTCCTGGGATGTGAAAATAGCCTTTTTGAGTAACAACACAGAACAGCTGGTCATCAACTGCGACAATGGATGTATGGAGCCTTTTCATGGGCATGACGACAGTCACCATGGTGTCCTATGTGCCACACTCTGCCTGTGGCTTGTTCTATATCATTGGCCCCGGGTGGCCACAAAAATGACATATTTTGCAGTAGCAATTTTACATTTTAATATAAAGGCAAGTACAGTCTTTAAAAAGTATTCTGAATAGAGAAAAACGGTTTTTGTTTTGTTTCGTTGCTTGCTTTCTTTTGGAGAAAAGACTAACGGTAAATCGCAAGACACCACAGAACAACTACACTTCACTGTTGTAAGGGACATTGCTGGAGCCTACCCAGTTACTCTTATCTACCTTCCAGCTTTCATCATCCCATCTTTAATTTATAATTATATCATACCTGGGACTCAATAAATGTGAGGCCACTTAATCAATTGTTTATAATATGAAATGAAACAGGATAGTGGGGATCTGTTATATTCACATGGACATATCTCTGTGTACATATAAGAGCAAATGGTGTGTGGAAGAGACACAGAGAGGGAGAGACAGAGAGACAGACAGAGAAGCAGAGATAGAGAGGGCAGTAAAGACAAGAAAAGGAAAGTGAGGAGAAGAACGGGAAAATTGGGAGACAGAAGGGGAGATCTAATAGGAAAGCAATGAAAACTGTAAAAAAAAAAATAGGAAAATCACTCATCTTTTAAGGTACTTTTATTGAATTTTGACTGATAAAACTTGCCCACAGTGATGAATTTACTATGAACTAAAGACTCAATTTTTGTTGTTGTTGTTTGTTTTACATTTTGGTTTGTTTTTCTTTAAAATGCTATCATCTTAGAAGGCTGTGATTTCTCATATATTCCCTTTGGATCCTCTTGTATAGTGATACTTTTTTTAAAAAAGCACATGATTTAAAAGATGTGTTCACACACTAATAAAGCAGAATGAAACTCCAAATATTAACTACAGAAAAGTAGAACTCTTCCCATTAGTTTAGGTGATGGTCCTGTTCTAATAATGCATATCTAATTAATAAACATTTATGCTTAAAGGATAAAATAAATTATGGTTTAATGTTAACTCTTTCTATAACCCTCTGACATCCAATGCTACATTTCTCTATTATCTAGGACTGTGCCTTAAATGTATTTATCAGGAATACCAACCCTATGCCCTTTCATTGTACTCAGAGTCTTCCCCTTAAAGGTACATCCACATGGCTAGTGTTTCTATAAGAGAATGACATATACCTTTTGGCTGTCTTTCAGCCAGAATAAAGCCAGGACTCTGCAGTCCTGATTCTACAAAGCTTCTTCTTCAGAGCCATTTATACCTTCAAAGATGTTCAGACACCTGCACATTTGTCATTAGGTCTTTGATTGACCATCAATCAAAGACCAAGTGACAAATTCCTTTCATCTTTAAAACCTCTAGAGAAATTTCTCGCCTATGTTGGATTGATCTGCTTGTTTCTCTTTCTTTCTACAACAGGCATTGCTCTTACTGAGGTTTCCCTTTAGCAGAGCCAAGATACAAAGTGAAGGGAGGCTATTAAGAGAAAACTGGGATGCGGAATACCTCTGCTAGCAAAAGGGGCACAATTTGGATCAGGAAGCAGCAAGGAAGATGCTTAGTTTGTCAGATGTCACAAAGAGATAGATCTTTTCTGCATAAATACTCCTAGTCTTTTAAAGACTCTAGAAGATCTAATTCTTTGCTATTTTATAAATCTTCACAACATTCCAATTACCAAAAATGATGAGCTTTAGCTCTTTCGATTTTAATTGCTGATTACGGCACGTTAACTTTCCCTGCTATCCAGTATTATTGTAAGAAGAACTGGTGTAAACAGAGTTGGCAAAGAGTCTTCTACGCATTCTTTCTTTATTCATTCCTCATTCGTTCTTTCAAAGTCTTCTACAGAGATCTATTTGAATGTCAGGATTTATTCAAGAAGTTGGGAATACTACACTAAACCCAAAGGAAGTAAAAGACGAAAATAAAGATTAGAACAGAAATAAATGAAACATATAATAGAAAAGTAATAGAGAAAATCAACAAAATTAAAAATTTGTTATTTGAAAGGATCAACAAAGAACTGGTAAGATGGGGAAAAGTGTTTGCAAATTATCTATCTGGTATAGGACTATTGTCCAGAAATATTAAAAAAAACAAAAACAAAAAAACTATTACAACGCAACAACAAAAAGATCAATACTCAACTTTTAAAAGTGAACTCTTCTGCAAAAAATAGGTACATATGTCAATAAGCACATAAAGAGATGCTCAGCACCATTAGTTATTAGGGAAATACAAATTAAAACCACAGTAAGATATCATTTCACATCCATTTGGATGGCTATGATTAAAAAATGAGACAGTAACAAGTGCTGCATGGATATGAGATATTAAAACCCTCATATTAATAATAGAAATATAAAGTTATACAATTTCCTTTGAAAATAGTTTGGCAGTTCCTCAAAATACCAGTTATCACACTACCCACATTTTTGCTCCTAAATATCTACTCAAGAAAAATGAAAACAAATATTCATACAAACTTGTATACAAATGTTCATAGCAGCATTATTTGTAATAGCCTAAAATTAGAAAGAACCCAAATGTCCATCAGCTAATGAATGTATAAACAGAATGCTATATTTCTGTACTATGGAATATTATTTAACAATAGAAAGGAATGAAATACTAACACAAGCTACAGTATGGATGAATCTTAAAAACATTATGCTAAGAAAAGCCACTCGCAATATGACCACATATTGTATGATTCCATTTATGTAAAACGTCCAAAAGTGGTAAATGCATAGACATTTCAGAGATGACAATGTTCTAAAAATTACATAATGGGTATTGTTGTCCAATTCTGCTAATATATGAAAGATGACTGAAATGTACCTGTAAAGGAATGACTTTTATGGCGTGTGAATTATATCTCAATAAAGCTGATAAAAATTTAAAAAAATATGCACCTGATTTTTTATGAGAGCAGAGGCTGATGTCAGACCTTCCATTTTAGGCAGCTAGTGAAACAGGTCAGGAAAGATGGTGATTTGGACAGAACCAACTCCAGTTCTTACTGTTCTGCAAACATCACTACAGCTTTGAGGATAGACAATATGAGCAAGGAGTTCTAGGTGTTTTCAATGATGCATAGTTCTAAAGCACTCTAGTCTACCTGGGCCAATTATTTATCTTAGGTGGTTTCAACGATGCATAGTTCTAAAGCACTCTAGTCCACCTGGGCCAATTATATTCCTTCAATGGGACAGAAATTCTCACTGCGTCTGAGTCAGGGCTGCTTTGAGTTTAGGAAACAAGTTCTCAAAGTATAGATGATTCTTAAATCGCTGTCTATGACAGGGTCAGAGGCAAAATAATAAATTGGTCTATTTGTCGCTGATACTTTTATAATGATAATGTGGATTTTTTAATATGAATTTATCTTCCTATTCTTAATTTGTGTCTCATTCAAAGCAATCATTTCCTTCCACTTCATTAAGATTAGATGTTCTTGCATTAGGAAACAAGAGGATAACTATGAGAACCACTGACCAAGGACCCCAATCTGAAGGCACCTTGAAAAGAAAAAAATAAGTCTGACAAGCCTGGGCTTTCGCCCTGTCAGGCATCTCCTTCACCACATAGCTAATCCCAACCTCTCTGCTGTTTCCCACCATCATGAGTATCTCTTGTCAGCAAGATCTGTGAAATACCCTCCAACCATTCAATTCACATCTTGTAGTGTTTAATGTCTGTCTTTTTGTGTCTTTTCTATACATCAGTTCATGCCAAAAGCTTTCTTTGAAGGGAGAACAAAATAAATTCTGGCCACTAAGAAAGGCCAGACCTAACTCCATCTTTAGAATGTTAAAGTGATGAAATAGCATTTTCCTTCTTTTGGGTCATAGTTATGGAAGGGAGTGGAAAGTTTTCGAGTTCACATAAACAATTCCACACAGAAAAGAAACCTGAGTAAACGCATCAGGTCTGGCATTCTTAGGGCAGAGTTACACCTTCCCAAATTCTAGCTGGGAGTAGACTAAGAATTTGTATAATGTAGGTCGTTTTTATTCTTGGCAATCTTTAAATTCAAATAAAAACATTAAAACACCTTTGAAGTCTTCTTCCATCCACTATCACCCTCAGCAAACACTATTCTGATGAGCAGAGTCAATGAATTATAAACAGATATTTAAATTTCCTAATAAAGTACTTACAAGTTTTAAAATTTAGCAGTTTGCTACTTCTTGCTATTTTAAATCTAAAAGTAGAAAGATGTGGCTGTGAATTATGGGCTAATGTTAAATTTCTCCCAGGTCTTACTGTTCTTTAGTAAACATCTCAAAGAAGAGGTCTGAAGTCACTCTTCTGATTTTGGTGGAAGATAAAATTTCACTATCTTTTTCTTTTCCTTATACAAAAGCTGCTGAAAATCCCTATAAAACTGGTACAGTCATGTTGAATCAGTATAGGTGTTCAAAGTAAGCATATTTAAGGAGACATCATTAGCTACTTTCAAACAGACACACCAACTAATTTCATGTTGCAAGGATGGGGAAGGAGAGGGAGGGAAGAAGGAGGGAAAGAAGAAAAGGAGGAAGAAAGGGAGAATGGGCGGTGGGGGGGGGAGGAGGACAAAAGAAAAAGAAAAGAAGAGAAAGAAGAAAAATCTACAATTTGAATACATTATAATTAAATAGAGTCAATATTTTTTCATGATGTGCTCCTGCTAGTACCTTGTTGGACTGACATTTCAAACCCAGGTAGCATTATGAGACCCTCTTATCTTTTTCTTTTTCTGACACTTATGTGGCAGTCTTCTCTCAGGTGAAGGTAATAGAGTTCAAATGTTTTGCTTTATCTCTGGATGACAGAGAGAGGGAGAGACAGAGAGATAGAGAAAGACAGAGAGAGAGACAGGGAGACAGAGAGAGAGAGACAGACAGAGAGAAAGAGAGAGAGAAAGAGAGAGATCACAGAAATGAGAATGAATGACAAAAGGAAAAGGGGGAAGAGGGGAAGGAGTGAGTGCATGTAATGAGAATGACAGATTAGCCACTGGAGGAGTCAAAGTGAGAAGGGACTGCTGAAAAACACAGAAGTGCACAGTCACTGCTATCTCATTAGGGTTTATTAGTTGCAAAGAAATGGGGCGTGAGGAAAGGCATGGTTCTATGGAAGAGAGGAAGTCCTCCATTTATTATTTGGAGGGGTAGAGTTTCAGTGTCTCAACTTTCTCTTCCTCTTCCCCTCCGTCAAGCAATATTACTTATGCCTGACTTGAATCCTTGTCAAGACTTAGCATTTTTTATGTTCTTTGTGGATAAAGCCAACAATGCCATATGGAGAGAGAAGGAAGAAAACCTTCTTTTCTGAGACTCCATTACTATTCTCTTGACTGGTGACCCAAAAATAGCTGATCAAGCGTCACTGGTATTCCCAGTATGGGAGAAGCCATAGAAAATTAGCACTTTGAATGAGATATTAGCAGACTGAGAAAGCAGTTATCACTCTAGTGATTTAAGGAGCAATAGTAAAAGTCCACTCTGCTCCAACATAGCTCCTCAGATTTGTATGTCTCCTACTAGCAAGTTCCATGTTACTCTCTCTTCAAACTCCTTCTACCTTTTAAATAATGGGTTTTTAATTTGAATTCCTTGGAGGGTTTCAGGACACTTAGAACATTTTTCCTTAGGAGAAAGCTAAATCGTATTGCATAAAGAAGAAAGGCTATAGGGTGAGAGGATGGGGTTAGGTGGCTAAGAAAATACTTCTGTTCACTGCTGTAAAGAGGATCTGATACAGGGAAGAATCAGCTAGTTATTTGTTACTCCATTTGAGAAGCAGGATTAAACGTCGAGGAGTTTAAAGAGGTCCAAGTGGTCTCACAGGGAGTTGTTCAATAATAAAGAAGGCAGTTTCTGATTGTGGTAAGATAAAACAGGCTGGACACTACTACTATCAGCAATACTGCTTATGGATTCTTGTATTGGGTAGGAATATTGCCTCTTTCCAGAGATCCTTTCCAATATCCCTTTTATTCTCAATTATTAGAACTTATACAAAGTAATAGCTTTCAAATATGGACTTTGCCTTAATATGAACGTCCCAACATTCTCTAAAAAGAAAAATTCTATTTAGATTTCACTTTAAAACTTTCCTGTTTTAAACCATCTGGCTGGGGACTAAGCAAGCTATTCTGCTGAAATACACAAAATGGCTTTCATCACTGGTTAAACCGATGACGTCACTAGAAGCCATTCTGGAAGTCTTCATCCATTGTTTCAAATATGATGTTTCCATCCAAGCCATTGGCCCACACTCTTTCTAAACAAGGAAATGTCAATACTTGATTCCAGCCAAAGTCTTCTCTCCTAATCAGTCCATAGAATTAAAAATTCCAAAGATAAAGTACAAAAAATAGTTGCAAAAAATGCAAAATAAAAATATTTTTGTAGAAACAGATAAATTTTAGCGGCCAATATTTTTCTGTATGAAATTGTTTATTTCATAAAGCAAAAAAAAATGTGGTAAATATGAATTGAGAGGAAAAGGATAGATATGAAAAGCGCAGCTGTAGGGATGTTGTTTAAGGGATTCTGTGCCAGGTTGAGAATAAGTGGGTAGCTGAGTGAGGACAATAGAATCTGAGGAAGTGAATCACAGGGCAGTTAAGTCTCTTCGGGTGTGATCTGAGTCAGGAAATGTTAGCAGGCTGAACCCAGGAGGAAGTCAATGGATGATAGTTTTTGGAACACCAGTATAATGGTGGCATAATCGTTGTGGAAGCTTGACGAACTAAGGCAGGGTTATTATAGGTATTATAAGAAAGATAATCGTATCTGATAGGAGATAAAGAAAAATCAAATGTGAACTGCAAACACCAAACTTGGTCTAAAACACAAACAAAAAAGAGATGGCAAATCCTTAAAAACTTCTTCAACTGGCAAAAATTATATTTTAAGTTGCATTTAAACCAGCAAGTTCTTCTCATTAGCTGGGTTATAATGCATGCTATTGGAAAAATATAAGCCACATATATAATATTTGATTGTTTTTCTGCTGAGCAAATAAAGAAGAATTGGGGATAAACTATCATAAGTGCTATAAAATGTTCATTGATCTTGAAACAGCATGTGAAATTCTCATGAGGCTGAAACACAGGCAGCTTTGAACATGATAGGCTGACCAAAGTACAACTGAAAATATTTTACCTGGCTATGTAAAACTTAAAAATAGTAGCAATAGGTCAGCTTTAGATGACAAAGCTATACACACACATTAGGCAAATAGATGACCGCCTACACTGTGACAGCAGCAATAAATTTCCTTTACTTGGCTAGAGTGGCTAGATAAAAGTAGAAAGAACAGAGGCTTTGGAACAATAAGGCCCCAACACAAGCCCCAGGTTTACCACTGATTAGTGGTGTGATTGTGCTCAAGAGAAGTTAATGTCTCTAATTTCCATAAGCCACAGTTTTCATATCAAGAACATAACAGCATGATACTCTATCTCATAGAGTTATGAAAATCCAGTGGTATAGCATATGTGAACACATTTTGTCAAGTATGAAGTGCTTTGGAATGGTAAGCTATGATTCATCACTAATCAGATACCTCTACGGATGTTCCAACAGTCACTTCAACTATAAAGGCAACTTCAAACCCATGGCTGCAAACTGGCCACATGCTATCATATCCAAAACTTAGCTGTCAGGGCCTCTAATTATTCTGGATGGCTTTCATTTTTATCAAAAGAAAATCTGTTAATATCATACTAAAATATGTTCTTTTCAAGATTAGCAATTGAGTTTCATATTACATCACTATCAGAATAAAGACCTTTGTAAGGAAGCCATTTAAAAGAAATTAACAAACTATAGTGGAGAAGCATAATGCCAACAAAAAACAAAATGAATTGTTTTGCTCTCTCTAAAGTGGACTTGAGCCTTTTTCAATGTCATGTAACTTCTATTCTTTAAGATTCATTCAAAAGTTATTAAATTTTTGGATTGTGATTTAAGCTAGATATGTTGTTCAATCAGAGAAACATTCTATATGTATATAGAAAATGTCCCTACAGTATGGTTATCTAGCAATATTGAGGGTCATAATTTGGATAGTATTTTAGGAACGACATTAAAATAAAATATATTATTGTTAGTAAGTTTGCATACAATTTATTCTGCATTTCTGTCTTAATCATAAGAAATCACATTTTATTTTTTATTTCCTAGAGTTCTTTAAAAATCAAATTGTTTTTTAGCCTAGTACTTTTCCAGTTCATTGATAACTAAGGCTATGAAATGGAGACAATTATAATATAACTCTTAATTCTCTGGGCTTGGATGACTGACAGATCCCAGGTGCTCTCATCTCTGATAGTCTCCGGGTGGCAGAGCTTGGGTCCAGGGTAGATTTCACAGGCAGTTAGGTTGATGGCTCTACAATTGCTTCCTGGTCTGTCACTCGCCTGCCCGTTGATGGGTTTCAGTGCTTTTTCCAGGTTCCCTTAGGTGTAATTTTTTCTTGACTTCTCTTTGATCCTGAAGTAATGGAGCATTTTATCAATTTTAGTGAATAGGTCTTGATCAGAATTTTTTTTCAAAAGATCAACACTCTCAGCCGTTTGGTCAGAGGGAGCAAGAAAAGAGATGAGGCAGAAGGCCTCTTCCCCTGCCTGTATGCTTTTTATTTTAACCTTTATAATGCATTCCAGGTGGCAGCATTCTTATAGCCATCCAGATGAGAAAGTTTAAAATGACACAGCAATGCCCAGTTAACCTTATTTAGAATGAAAGGCCCCTTATCAGAGGCCCATGTTAGTTTTTGTAACTTTCTCTATGTTGTGGTAGTGTGATCTGGGCCATTTCTGGATCCCTTTTCTGAATTTTAATATAAATTATTAGGCCAGCAAGATGTATCTATCCAGTGATTTCCAGGATAAAAGGAGAGTGGAATAATAGGCTCTAGAACATTTAGTTACCCTGATTTTGAGTGTCTGATAACATGTGACTGTGCTGTGATTTGGTTCATCAGAGAGAGAGAGAATTTTTTTTTTTTTGGTCTCATATTAAAGGCAATTATTAGATGCTTCATTGGCACAAAATTTAATTAGATTCATCCCTGGATCTTCATTTGCATTCATACAACTTTAAATTGATTGTGATATATCTTAGAAAAAAATAGAAGTAGAGTGTATCTATTAGGAAAAAAAGAATTATTTACAATACTGGCTATATGACAGGTTAAGACCCTATGCTTGGCCTTTGAAGTGAGATATTTCTTTAAAGTATTATAAATAATAAATCTAAGGCTCGAAAAGTCAATGAATACTGTTTTATTAATCCTGTCTCATTTAAGTGCCTATAAGATTTATGAAGGAAGCAGCAATACTGACAAAGTGTAATGGATTTTTGAAGACAGTTCTGATGTCATGCTAGTTCATCCTCCCACATAGGTTATTTCTTTAAAGATATAATACATGCAATTTAATGTCAAGTGTTCTAAATTTAAAAACAAGCCACCTGCTAATTCAATATGTATTTATGAAATGCCTACTTGGGCTCAGTGGAGGTGGTGTTTGGTACAAAGACTATAGAAGTGAATAAGCACTTGTCCTCAAGAGTTTTCTTTAAGAGTTGTCTTCAAAAATATGGCTACCATGACATTTCTAAGTCTTTTTCACTAGCTGTTTGCTCTTAGTACTGTATGCTAGAAAATCAAATAGTCCGTCAGTAGCATCTATCCAGAACTATATAGCATGTAATTTTACTATTCTTACCTACTGTTTTGTCTTAATTTATTTTTGTTCCCATTTCCTCACTTACTTAAAACTACTCTGCTTATATTTGCCTCATGTTACATTTTTAAATGAAATGAGGCGTCAATAAATGAGGAAAAAATTAGTTTATTATTCTTCTCTTCCATTGAGCATCTATAAGGCTGAGCATGCCGTGAATTTTCAATATATTTGTTGATTGATTGATTACAGTCACAAACCCAGTGTTTTTCACTAAGTATTAGGTTTTATGATTGTTGGTGTCATGCAATGTAGGGTTAGGAAAGTAACGTTTTCCAAATATAGTCCTTTCCTTTGTGAAAGAATTGTTCTGCCCTCAGATTTCCACAGCTGGGCCATTTTTACAAGAACTAGAATGGCACTAAAGATCGGGAGAGTACTACTGCTCCTTCTCTGTAGAGCTCTGTCATATGTGCCCCCCCACACACAGACTTAATACTCAGCCATTTTCCTACATAATTTCTTGTGCTATTATTAGTCAGATGGCTCATAGGGAGAGAACAGGAAAAGACATTTTGAAGTTTCAACCTGAAAATATTTATTCTGAATGTAATCTAATAAATCGCACATGACTCCTTTGTTACAGCATCATCATTCTCTGCATTAATCATAGTCTTGGTGACTCCCATCACCTGTAGCTTTGCTGGGTGAATGAATGAACAAGACTTGATTATACAATATCTGGTGAACTGATATTTCAGTGGATGTTGTGATTGATGTAGACACGTATACGGTGAACTGTCTTACTGTATTGAATCTCTACTACTTTCAAGATTCTGCACTGAACATATAGTTGAATGTGATCAAAATCCTGATCTAAAACCTATCCTCATCTTATAAATAAAACCTAATACTTACATAATTATTTGTCTATAAGTGCTACAAAGAGAAACAAAGAGTCATGACAGTCAAAGCTTATGTAGAATTAATTATGTGCAGGAACATTTTAAGTATCTTAACTGTAGTACATTTTTAAAAATATTATGAGAACTCTTTGAGGTAGGTAATATAATTAACATCATCTCCATTTTACAGGTTTTATAAATAAAGCCTAAGGGGGCACATCAAGGAGGAAATCCTGAAAAAATTATTTGGTATCTTAGGAATTTGATAGAATAAATAAAATTGGGATTGGGTCCAGATCATGAAGAATCTTACATAAAAGATCATTTAATATTTCATTTCACAAGTTATTTATTAAGTACTCCTAGATGCCAAGAATTGTCTTAGCAACTGTAGTGAACAATGATGTTACAGATGTAATTTCCTTCAATTCCTTTCTTTACTGACATTGAGGTTCAGAAGACTGAGGCCACATAAAATCTGCAGTTAGTAAGAAAAAGTATTTTTTACCATTCTTCATATCACTATCAGGTTAGTTATCTTTCCTCAATGTTACACTGCCTTGTACATGTTAATTTCTGTTCTATCTAGAATTAAATATTTTATCTTGTATTTGTATAGTGTTTCTCCTTGTCTTGAAGCCAATTTTACAGAATTGAAATATCTTACATGGACAATGAATATATATGGAGTAAATTAATGGAAGTTAATGAAAGTTAAATACAGATTTAGCCTTCAGGATTTGGCACTTGCTACTCTCTTATCCTAAGGCCGACTTCTGCTAGATATTTGCTTAGCAAATTTCCTCACCTGCTAATCCCTGTTCAGACCATCTTTTTTTAATAGCGTGACCTGTCTCTCTTTCACTTGCCCAGCACTCTTGATTTACAATTTTTTACTGTTCCTCAATCTTTTTTACTCTCTTTTTACTACAGTGTGATCACCTTATAACAAAATATTTAATATACTTACACATAATGTTTGATCATTTTTGTCTGCCATGCCCCTTCAGAAAGTGAGTTCTATGAAGCCAAGAACTTTATTTTGTTCACTGATGAATCCAAAGTGCCTAGAATATGGTAGGTACTCAACACATATTTCTTAAATAAATGGCTAAAAAAAGACAGAAAGTAAATGTCAGTGGGAAAAATAATGTGTCCTCCCAACTACTCTTGAGCTTTTTTGACCTGAAATGCAATCGTAAGAGATTGTGTTTCAGGTCAAAAAAGCTCAAGAGAGGGAAGATGAAGTTAAAACAAAAGAACAAATGTGATTCTGCTTGTGATCTCCTCTTCAAATACAAATCTGGGGTCTCGATCTGAATCTAGACAGCCTAGAATGCAAATGTCCATTGTAAATTGTATGTATAGAGGTGAAAGTGTAAGAGCTGAAATAGGAGAGACAACATAAGTTAATTAGCTTGTTCTTTCAATATCGACATTTGTTGGTAAATATTGTAAATGAAAACTGTCAGGATTTTCAGTGTGGAGTCCGTGCAGAGACTTGTAAAGAGCAAAGTCTGTTATTTTTAAGAGATATTTGGTTCATTAAATAGGACATTTACAGGAATTTCCAGTATGCCCATTCCCAATGGGAAGGATCTGAATTAGGATTCAAGATGAAGTCTGGACCAGTCCCTAGACAGAGTGCAATCCTGCTCAAGTTCAAAAGCATTGTGTTCCCTGCTCTCAAAAGATGAGGAGCAGCGAAGAACAAATGTCCTCCAGACTCAGGGAACATTTCTAACACAAGGATTCATTCTGAACACAATGAAAAACAAACAGTCAAGAATATGGTATTATCTTTAAATATTTCTTACATATATATATATGTATATATATATATATACATATATATATATGTAAATTCTTTATATATATATATATATATATAAATTCTTCAGTTATAAGTTAATTGTAAATGAAGAAAAAAGGAAAGCAGATTAAGCAAAATACACCACAAATATCTGAAAGATCATAAAAGGAAGATTAGAAATGTAATTTTTACAAATTTTTGGTATATCGTATTATCTTGAAGACTTTCACTCGACAATTTGCTGAAAAAAGCAATAACAGGACAGTCTATAATCACTTTAATATGTAATTGTGTCTGAAGAATTAAAATATTTCAAAGAAAAATGAGAGGTTGTTAGAGTCACTTAAAAAGAATACCAAAGTTTCAAAGTTTGGGCTTCACATTGCAAAATAAGCACAGCTGCCCATTGATGCAATCAATGGCAACTATGATGAACACTTTACTGTCAGATCTGGAGAGTTCCTATTATGCAAGCAAACCCATAAAATTTTAAAAGTTGACCTTCTTCACTAAGGATTCTTCCTATCAACATACAATTAGCGATATGTAGAGCTGTGCCTCCAACACAATTATTGATCATTTCCCTTTTTATTTAAAAATAATCTTTCTTTAGTTTCATAACTATTTATTTTGCTTATTGTGAATACATAGACAACACTAAATTGTGTACTGATAAATATTTGAGTACTCATTTTGATCAATATTTTTGTAATTACTAGATCATAAAACAGTAAGTATGCATTATAATTACCCTCACTCTTATTCCTAATATATGTTTTTATATCTAAGTAGATATATATACTACCGGCCATCCTCCAATATGCTTATGAGTTTACACTTTATACGGAGTACCTTGCCAAAAAAAAATGTGCTTTTTAAATAACTTTAATATGGGGTCAAGTCTAATATCTAGGTAATAATTTTATGAACATTGTCATATAAGATATCTCATAACTAAGCTTTTTTCTTTTATGAAGTTACAAATATGCAATGATCACACATCAATAGAAACAGTTTATTTTTTCCTTCTTAACTATCTGTCATTAAATTATGTTTTATTCAAATAGAAAGGAGAAATATGTTCAGTAAAGGGCAGCTAGCTCTCTGGTTCTGTGTAAGTGGACCTCAGTTAAATGTTTGCTAGCTGTTGCTTCACATAAGTCCTTTTTGGATTTAGTGATGTGTTTTACCACTACTTTTTGTTTTTTATAGACAACTCTAGTTGCATCTCAAAATTTAAGATTCATTCTGTTGTGGAATACACAAAAAGCTCTTGATATTGAGTGAGCTTTGATGAGCCAGACTCTGACATGAGGAAGAAGATAGTATGTCAAAGACTATGACATCCCTGGTCCTTTAACATGCATTTTAGATGTCACAGCACTAAAAGGAGACTAATGGAACGTACTCTAAATCCCTTCACTTCTCAGTGGCAGAGCTCAGATTGGAAGCCAGCATTATCTGATCTGATGTCCATGCTTTGTACTGCACTGTGCCACCTCTCATAAGCGTGCTCATGCCAATGGGATACTGACACTACCCCACATGATCACATCCATGTCTTCATCCCAGTTCTAGTAACTACATCCCTGCTCTGTGCTTCTGTATGGAAGCCCTGCCTCCAATCCTCCCTGCCTTCCCATCTTTTCTTAATAAGGAATAAAAAAACAAAACAAAACAAAACAAAACAATTAGCCTCTAAAGTAGAGAAATTAAGTTACAAAATACCTATGATACAGACTACTTTCTCATCAGTAGGCAGTGTCCTCTTTCATCTTTAAGGCAAAGGGAAGGCAGGCAGCAGCATCCTTTAACATGTCATGTTTGATGGGGGAATTTTGTACCAGGGTGAAATCATGTCTGTGCCATGTAACATAATGCTAATTAATGTAAAGGGGAAAATAATGGATTGGAAAGGATGTATATTACATCCATAACCTACTCACACTGTGTTTTACCTGAACAAGTAACTCTTTTTCCAGTTGGTGCCCAGAGTTATTTCCAAAGATTTCAGTATCATTTATTGAAGCCCAAATTTTAAGTCCCTGCAGGACCCATGAACTTCAGGATGTGGACAATGGGACTTTTCAAGTTTCATATCATCCTTAGAGCTTCCTGCACCAGCTGTGAAAATCAATTAGCCCTGGTGAAAACCAAGCTGCTCTATGTTCTCAGTAATGAAAATGGCCAACTGCACACTAGCAATTTTCTCTGTCCTTACAAAGACGAATGGGGACTTTGAATTTTGTTTCACTGTTCTATGGAATTGTCTTTAACTTTTATTTTGAGAGTCTCCAGACATACCAGGAGATTAACACAGAAGACTCTTTGGAGTGGCAGGAAAATTATACCATTGCACACCAGTGACATTTGTGACTCCCTCAGGCTGGTATGCAGCCATCAGACAGTCAAAACAAACACCTCCCAAACACAGGCCAGAGCTCAACTCCCCCTCACCTCTTCTCCCTTGATAAAAACTGAAATGGGTGATGGTACCTCATCAATTTTAAAGACCCAGCAGTAGCTCAGATAATGCTTCAAGAAAACGACAGAAGGAAAATGCTCATGTAAAGCTGGATAAGGAAGATTGAGAAATACCAGAAGGGTAGGGGTTCACTCAGTGGGTACAGATCTGAGACTACTCCTCAGCATCCTGTCCTTTGTGAGAAGTGACCACTTCTGGAGAGTAAGAATAGAAAAGAAGCCTCACTCTACTGCACCCTCTGCAGTACTGGCATCCTCATGCTCATTGTCAACTATCTTCTCTATAAAATAACACCACAGTAGATTCTTCACTCAGTTAGGCAGGGTTTCTCAACCTTGACACTACTGACATATTAGGCTGAATGATTCTTTGTCGGGAAGGTGGAGGGACTGCTCTGTACAATGTAGGATATTTAGTAG
>NW_011888813.1:6436965-6441135 GCF_000151845.1 Pteropus vampyrus
TCCTTATGTGTACCTGAAAAATAGAAATCATATTTTGTACTTAAATGAAATTAAATAAAATCAGGATTTTAATGAAAAATGTGAATTATAAAGGAAGAATGACTGGATGAAGCTTAGATTCTTCCTCCTCAGTCAAAACTGGTTAATAATAACCATTAGCAGGTCACTGCATTCATGGATGATATGGATGGCAAGGAACAGTAGATTTTAAATGGGATTTATGGTTAGTTTTAGCACTAAGCAGCTATTAAACAGTGGGGTAGATTACAACGCTACAATGGTCACAACAGCTACAAATTCCTCCTATCACCATATGGATAATCCACTGATTTTACAGCTCCTCCTAGAAAATGGTGAAGTGTATTCCACTCTCTAAATCTGGGCTTGGCCACGTGCCTTGCTTTGTTCAAAGAGTCATTAGAAAAAAATAGCATAAGTAGAAGCTTTGAAAGTGTTTCAACATTGAGATTTGTCCTTTCATTGAATTTTGCAACCACCACCATATAAATGAGCCTAAGATAGCCTAGGGATACTGAGACACACAGGTCAGTCAAAGTTCTTGTCCAAGCTGACTCAAAGCCAACCTCTAGCCCGTGAGAGAGAACATGAGAGATTAGCCAGCCCATGACCATTGTCTGACCACAAAGACTGTATGTTACCCCAGCCCAAAAGAATTGCCCAGAGAACACACAGAAATCATGAAAGATAATAAAGCTCATTGTCTTAAGCCACTAAGTTTTAGAGGTATTAGAAAAGCTAACTAATCCACTTATATTTAAGTAGCAGTTTTACACTATATAAGCTATCAAGCAAACTACTGTAACCAAATTGTAGATCAAAATGAAACTGTCACATGGTCACATTTTCATTCATTTAAGAGACTTATGAGAGAAATGTAAGTTTCAATTGGGTGAATTTCTATAATAGACTGAAAGAAGTAAATGAAGGAGAGTAGACACCATGTAAATTCAGATTCTATTGCTCTTAAGCTGTAATCATCCCCATCATCATCATCAATTTTAACCTGTCTCATTGTCCTCATATGAAACACAGGGAAAATAGTAATATCCACTACTTAGAGTTGTTATAAGGAGGAAATTTGGCTCCAGAAGTTGGTAACTTGTCCAGAACTTCATAACTAATAATTGGCAAAGTTAAGAAAGAAATCTAGGCCTTAATCACCTCACAAGTCACATTCTCAAGCCACTACAGACTATTTTGTTTCAATTGTTTTACATTTTCTTAAACTATGTTCTGTCATATTTTCCCATCCATCTATCCATCCACCCACCCATCCATCAATCCATCCATTCGCTCATGCATGGAACATCAACAAACTTCAAGTACATAAGTGCCACATGCTATCAACGCAGAATTTAAAAGATATTCATGGTTCCAGCTCTTGTAAAGCTGATGTACTACACTCACTCTTCCTCATATCCTACCCCCTTTACATCATGTATCTCAAAACGTTCTTCTTTTTGATTTTTTTTACACATTCATAAAAGTTTGCTTTTAGAATCTTGATAGACTTTTAGAGCTTGTGTTAGTCAGAGTTGTCCAGAAAAATGGAACCAATAGGATATACATACATATCTCCTATGATCTGCATCTGCAAACTGGAGAACTGGAGGCACAGGGGTGCTGGTGGTACAGTTACAGCTCAAACCTGAAGGCCTGAGAACTAGAAGAGCTAATGGTGTATGTCCCAGTCCGAGTTCAAATGCCCAAGAACCAGGAGCACTGATATCTGAGGGCAGGAGGAGGTGGATGTCCAAACTCAAACAGAGTCAGTAAATTCATTTTTCCTCTGCCTTACTGTTCTAGTCAGGCTCACAGCAGACTGGATGGCCCCTACCTTCTCCCTCCGGCACTGGTGAGGCTTATCTTCTGTACTCAGTCTACCTATTCTAATGCTCATCTTTTCCAGAAAAATTCTCACAGACATATCCAAAAAAAATGTATTACCAACTATCCTGGCATTCTTTAGCCTAGTCAAGTTGATACATTAACCATCACAGACCTATGGAAGAACTTTAGACACAATGTCATACAACACAATCAGTGATCACATAAGGAAACAGAATCCTAGTTTTATTTTAAATAGAGTATATCATCTGTATGTGTGTGTGTGTGTGTGTCCACTCACATACCTTTGTGATATCCACATACACTAATAGACAGGAAGCATTTTCTTAGAAAATAGAGGGAATGGTATGCCTGTCTCATTCTTAATGGCTGAGAGAGCACGCATGCTATTTTATTTTCAAAAAAAATAAAATAGGATCTGTGTATAGTTCCTTCCTCTGTTCCAGATATCATTGGAGGTATTTTACATAAATTAATTTATCTAAATCTCACAACCTCTTGTCAGGTAGAGATTGAATTAAGAATGGCGGCACAGGTACAGGGCTCCTACTCCAAATCCTGAACTATCTACACTGCACTCTAATTAAAAACATTTAGGCAGGTTATCTTTAAAGTCAGATTATTCCCACAAAGGTACCTCTGACCCTGACAAGAAAGCATATAAAAGATAAGTCATAGATGAACATTCAATACTGGTTAATTTTTACATGAAGGAAGAGTAAATAATGTATTAACAGTTTAGCATCCTCTTATATTATAATATAAAAATCTATGCACTAATTTTTCTTTAAGGCATAGAATCTAATTTCACAAAATAAGTGCTAATACAGGAACATTTCATAAATACCTCAATATTTTATGTTCCGTAGATCTATCAGTGTCTGAAAGCATTAGTACTCATGCACCAGCATCTATGCTTAAGGTTAGAGGTTTATTTAAACCAACAAATTATCATCTTTTACAACAAAAGTATAACATGAGTGATTTGTGAATTGAAAATTTATCTTCCCTGCTGGGAACAGTAACTGGTTTTTGAGCTTATGCTATAACAGGGCCACATATGAATATGCAAATGTAAAAAAAAATGTCCTGGTCTTGATGTTATAATTTATTCTTATGACACAAGCTGTTTAATGTTCTATCGTCCCATAAGTGTTCTACTGTAGTAAACCAAGGAAAATGAATCAAACATGACACAAACTTCAGTTCCTATGGGTAGACTGTGGCAGACTTAGTATAATATGTTTCATTTAAAGCACTTGACAAGGAAAGATTTCAAAGGTCTGTAAATCACTCCAATGGCTGCTAATTTTAATTGGGAAGACAAACATTTCACACAATTGTTTTTCCCATTTAAGGATTCTCAAGAACATGTGAGAAAACTCTTCGGAATATCCAGCAGGTGTTCTGGAGATTACATAAAATAACTACTAGTATGGAACCTTCCAGGTAGCTAGAACTTTGACCAGCATCTTCTGAGTTTTTCAGGCCTGGTGTATAAGGTGTGTGGAGGAGGGTGGGGGGTGGGGTGACAAGCAGGGGAGGGACAGAGGGAAGGGGAGGGGGAGGGTAAGAGAGAGAGGGAGGGAAAGAGGAAGGGAAACATAAGTGGATGTATTGACAAGTTGGCTAGAAGCTGGAGTAATCTCATAGCAAGTGCTTTGTTTTGCTTTGCCGCTTGCAGGTGAACAAGAAGCCTGGCAATTTATGAAGTACCCCTTGGTCTTCTTAATCTTATTGTTCTGCAGTTTGAACTTTGTTTCCTCACATTACAAGCACTTTTTTAAAAAAAAAAACAAGGATGCTTTTAATCTCTGACCCCATTGCACATCCTCTCTGAAAGAATCTACATAAAAATAGAAAGCAGGAAACTTTGTTTTTGATTAAACAAACATTTTATACTAGTTTTCCTGACAATGGGAGACATTTAACTCAGAGTACATAGGAACACATAATAGCCCTTAATAAATGATCAATTCTGAAGCTGGGACCTCACTGTAAACAACTTGTTTGGTGCATGCCAATAAGAGGTTAGACAAAATGGAATATTTCTGTTTCACCTGCATTTCTAACATGACTCCAATTTGATGTGACCTCTGCATTGTGGTGAATGTCAGCATCTGATACTGAGCTCTATGAAAGGAATGGCATTTTGAAAAATAAATATATATATTGCTTCACCATGGTTTTTGCCCTAATGATGTAATGATGATATCCTTCCATCGCTCATATTCTATAGTTCTACATCCTATATACTACATCCAAGAATGAAAAAAATATGGATTTATGTGTGTGTATATA
>NW_011888813.1:6442340-6447511 GCF_000151845.1 Pteropus vampyrus
AACTTTCAGTATGAATCAAAAAAGTAGTGCTTCCATACTATCTGGGGTGAAATCATATTATAAGTGTATGTTCCTCTTACAAACTTCCATACAAATACTTTTACAGACTGAATTTTTGACAAATCTGTGCTGTATTATAGCAAAATAGCACTTCAGCCCTTCTGCATTAGATATACTAGGTCACCTGGGGTGAGGTGAAGGATGTTTCATATCCCTGAAATAATCTGTGGTCATATACATAATTACAAATCTAAACAAATGTTCAGAATAATTTATTAAAAAGGAAAATCTCTTATGTTTATCAAAACACAAACATAATGAGCTCCTATATGCATATCATGAGACATACTTACATTCTTTCAAATAGCGTTTCCCAAAGTGGGGTCCAGGAACTAATCTATATTAAGATTACCTGGGGTGTTATTGAAACTGTAGTTTTGAGCTTCATCCCAGATCTATTGAATCAGATTTAAGTGAAAAATCTAGTTTTCTGAATCTACAGGTGATATTTATTGATACTAGAACAAGAATCTTTCGAATAAGATAGGATCTGGATGAACTGTTGCCTACTATCTCCACTAGTAATTTTTCCAAGATTAAATTAAGAGAATATGAATATTAATCAGCAAAAATAATCACAGTGCTGTAATCCTGCTCTGCATCAAGCCCTCTCACTCCCTGATGTGAATGCAGTGGTGATTTCAACAGATAATAATTTTATTATGTTCCAATAAGAGTGGTCTTGGTCTTTTAGCATCTACGCATCTCTGCACCAGTCATTTCCGAGTCACTTGGCTGCCACTATCCAGCGTAAAGTCCCCGACAGTAAGGCTTATATACAGTAGCCCTGGCTCATCAGACCCCAAGTAGAACCACGAATAAGACAAATTAAAAGATCCGAGGACTGGAGAGTTTGCAAAAATTTGCTTTCTTATTCTCTCCTGGAATTGTAAAGAGGGGAAAACAATTTACATAGGATTTCAAAAGGCTGTATCATTCTTGAAATTGCACCTCTGTACTATTTCTGATTTTCACATATGTGGGCCTTTTAAAGAGGGCATGATGATAAGTCATCCACATATGGTACACACATTTTTTAAAAGTGTATTTCTCTAGGTTTAACTCATTTTGACAGAAGGGAAGAACAACTGAAGGATTTTCATTATTTTGGAGTGCTATGATCTATAAAAGGCAGTTATTTTAAAAGCTGAATGCAATTTTGTTGTAATTTTCTGTGACAGAATCAGCTTATAGTATACATGAAGGAGCAGAGCAACCTAGGTAGTTCACAAATACTAATGACAATTAAACGTAAACCTTTATCTTATTGTGACTTTTCTATATATTCTTTAATTTATTCATACATTTAGTTATTATAAAGACACTTATAGAGAATCTCTGGCACAATGGGCACCGAAAATAAATTCACTATCTTTTTGTGTGTGTGAACCCATTACAATTGCTAAATAGACAAAAGACCCTTAATCCAGGTCACAACTGTGTGTCTAGTCCACTAGGGTTTTAGGCCCTCAAGTATAAATTTTAATATCACTATTTAGCATTTTGTGCAAAAAGCAGTGACAGGGCATTAAATTAGTAGTTCATCAAATGACATCTCACTTTATATATTTTATAAAACTCAAGTTCTCTTTTAACCTATGACTTGGACATATGACATGCTGTTAGACACAAATGATGAAGTGTGGCTTCTGTGCAATTCAAAATGATTCAAATGGCTAGTGATACATATTGCATTATGGCTTACACATATTACAAAGGCAACAAGTCCTTTACCCTTTGGTTGAGCTAAAGAATGAGTAAAAAGATAGGAAAACAGTAAGTAAGAAAAGTGAATGTTTAGCTGAGTTCCATTTCTGCAGAAGTCCCTAGGCACCCACAGCTGCCTGAGTCTCTAAAAAAATCTTTCTTCAGTTCCATGCACAGTTTTATTCTATCTTTTTGCTGGTCTTCCTGATTTCTAGAGGTTTGGTTTTTCTTTGCTTCTACTGCACACAAATAGTTGAATAATGATAATAATAATGTGTGTTCTGTGTTCTTTATCATCTTTTTTATCTACCTATTCAATCAGTGATATTCAGTGCTTCAGCTGGTTCGTGAACTGGAAGAAAAGGAACGGTATTAGATCTGGAAAACAGAAGGATCTTTCATCTCTGGTGATGATGAAGTAATTGCAATGACTTAGCAACACCTAGCTCCCAACTTCTTTTATGGTAGAACTTGTTTCTTGTTCAAACCACTTTTATTTGGATATTCCTTTATATGAAATTAATCTAATTTAATTGATATACTCACCAAAACCTTATACGATTCATTTCTCACTGCACCCCTTTCCCTATCCCAAGTTATATGTCAGGAAAGGCCTTATTTATCTCATGGAGCATATAATAGGTATTATAATTTAGGAACCTATCCCAGGGAAAGTCACACCAGAATAGTATGTATTATGTCCTCATATCAAATGAAATGGGCTCTGATGATATCATATCAGACATTTAAAGAAAATATTAATCCAGCCAAGTAGATGGAGATAAAAAGGCTTGAATTTGTATCACTTAACCATATCCAGTTGGTTTACATGGAAACTACAGCTCTATAGTCAGCATTCTGTGTGCCCAGTCAGGGTAGACGAGTTCGACGAAGCACATGTGAGCCTTTTTCTACCGCAGTGTTTGTACAGTTTCTGGAAATCCTGACACCTTTAAATAATGTGTATTTGATTTTTTTTTTTTTCTGAAAATGGTTCTCTTTTTTTCCTATTTATCAAGTTTCCAAAGGCCAAGTTAAATAAGATAAGGTATCAAAAAGAAGAAAGCTTAAAGAACTAAGGTGGGAAATTCTACCATGAACTTTAGTTTAAATGACTTCCTTTCTGATTTTCATCACCACTGATTTAATTTCTCAGCTCTAGGGAAATGCAAGTTAGCAAACTAAAGCAAATTTATCACTTCTGAAAACTGCTGCAAGACCCCCAAGACAGAATGATTACCCCCAAAATTGAATTTAAATAAAAAGTAATTAGTTTTATCTTGTTTTTTTAATTCATTTACCTCTGCATAGAAATCCTCCCAGAGTTTTGCAACTCATCAGTGATTATCCCTGGAGCTGATCCAATAATGTGAGAATAAATACACCATTAACCAATTATACATAATGACTCCAAGACATGCCAATAGTGGAGAAGTTCAGGTGATTTATAAGGCTTGCTTCCAAAAGCCTATTCACAATTCACATCTTTTCTTATAAAAAAATGCATTAAAAGTTAAGCAAGTCTTTAGATCTGCTTACATTCATCTCCTAAGGATATGAATAAATGAAACTAAGTAATTTATTTTAACATTTTTGTTTGTCACATATGAAAATGCTTGAGTGTAAGGAATGAAATATGTATTTGAAGTCAGCAGAGCATGATCAGATTTTCGTTGTTTTGGCTTCTTTTAAGTAGGTCTGTTGATCAGCTCCTGCATGCTAACGCAGCATCAAAGCTACTGAATGTCTTGGATTTCAGATTTTATCAAAAAGTGAGAAGCTATGTTTTGTTTTTATGAGGTAAGAGTTTTATATCTATTTATTTCTCTATTTTCCAGCTTCAGTGAGGTATGATTGACAAATAAAAATTGTACATATTTAAGTTGAACGATATGATGTTTTGGTATACATTATGAAATGATTACCACATGAGCTGATTAACTCATCCATCACCTTACATAGTCATCTTTTTTTGTGTGTTATGAGAACACTTGAGATCTACTCTCTTAGCAAATTTCAAGTATATAGTACATTACTATTAACTATGTTATGCATTAGGTCTTCAGAACTTATTCATTTTATAACTAAAAGTTTGTACCTTCTGACCAGCATCGCCCCTTTTCTCCATCCCTCAGCCCTTTGTAACTATCATTCAACTTTGAAGTTGTTTTTAATATTGTAACATGTTCTTTAATAAAGGAATTGAATCATGTGCCATATGGATCATAATCAGATCTTTATTTGATGTAATCATCTCCCTCTAAAGCATGAGAAGGTCAAAAGGATGTAAAAATGGGTCTTTTCAGTTAAAAGTGTTTAAAGATTTCTGGGGACTAGAGAGAAGTTCCTCTATTTATGGCATTCAATCAATTATATATTATCACTCCTCTCTAGGCAGTGTATAAAGGAGAATTGAAAATTAGGCTCTAGAATCTTGGAGAATTCATCCAAATCCAAAGTCCACCAACTTCCATTACTGGTGAGCTATTTTACTCTGAGTAGGTTCTTTAAACTTTCTGTATTTTAGTCCTTCACTTATAAAATGAATATGATTAAAATGATAATTAACTGATAGAGTTTTTGAGAGATTTTAAAAAAATAACCCTAATAGATATCAAACAGCATGTTACTCATTATTATTATAAAATGAGGAAATACAATTTCTATTTTACCATTTGGGCTCTTTATTACACATTATTACACGAGAGATGGGGGGATGTATTCTGCTCCTACTAATACAAACTGAGCTACATGTCTTAATAATCATCTAATGGAAGTACAGTTGTCCCTTGAACAACACAAGATTGAACTGTGCAGGTCCACTTATTCATGGATATTTTTTCAATTGACCTGTGCAGTTCAAACCCACTTGTGTACGTGGAGCACTGACTATAATTATGAAGGGGTTTTTCAGTAGGTCAGTGTCCCTAACACCTTTGTTGTTCAAAGGTCAACTGTAAATATGAATCATTTCATAACAACCACAAAAGCACAAATAAATGACCATATTAGAAAAGAACAGAAAGTTACTAACATATATCAAGTATATTGAGTGTGTCAAGTTCTAAAATGAATTATTTTTATGGCTCTTACTTAATTGTGAAACAACAAGATTATCTCCATGTTATATAGAGCGAGGATCTTAAGCTGAGAAAATTATTTGAAGCCACATAGTTAGTAGGTAATACATACTATCTAGTCAGATGTCACAGCTCCATGTTCTTTTTATTGCTTTGGGCTGTGTTTCACTGAGTTGGCAGGAAAGAAGTGGAAAAAGTTGGGTTGGCCATGGGTGCTGACACTGTATAATTATAAAGGTCTATCAAAAGCTGAGCCATAAAATATAAAATTATTAGAATGATTTACTGCATGACAAAATGAAGTCACATATTTTTCATTCTACA
>NW_011888813.1:6448531-6453587 GCF_000151845.1 Pteropus vampyrus
CAGCATCAAAGCTACTGAATGTCTTGGATTTCAGATTTTATCAAAAAGTGAGAAGCTATGTTTTGTTTTTATGAGGTAAGAGTTTTATATCTATTTATTTCTCTATTTTCCAGCTTCAGTGAGGTATGATTGACAAATAAAAATTGTACATATTTAAGTTGAACGATATGATGTTTTGGTATACATTATGAAATGATTACCACATGAGCTGATTAACTCATCCATCACCTTACATAGTCATCTTTTTTTGTGTGTTATGAGAACACTTGAGATCTACTCTCTTAGCAAATTTCAAGTATATAGTACATTACTATTAACTATGTTATGCATTAGGTCTTCAGAACTTATTCATTTTATAACTAAAAGTTTGTACCTTCTGACCAGCATCGCCCCTTTTCTCCATCCCTCAGCCCTTTGTAACTATCATTCAACTTTGAAGTTGTTTTTAATATTGTAACATGTTCTTTAATAAAGGAATTGAATCATGTGCCATATGGATCATAATCAGATCTTTATTTGATGTAATCATCTCCCTCTAAAGCATGAGAAGGTCAAAAGGATGTAAAAATGGGTCTTTTCAGTTAAAAGTGTTTAAAGATTTCTGGGGACTAGAGAGAAGTTCCTCTATTTATGGCATTCAATCAATTATATATTATCACTCCTCTCTAGGCAGTGTATAAAGGAGAATTGAAAATTAGGCTCTAGAATCTTGGAGAATTCATCCAAATCCAAAGTCCACCAACTTCCATTACTGGTGAGCTATTTTACTCTGAGTAGGTTCTTTAAACTTTCTGTATTTTAGTCCTTCACTTATAAAATGAATATGATTAAAATGATAATTAACTGATAGAGTTTTTGAGAGATTTTAAAAAAATAACCCTAATAGATATCAAACAGCATGTTACTCATTATTATTATAAAATGAGGAAATACAATTTCTATTTTACCATTTGGGCTCTTTATTACACATTATTACACGAGAGATGGGGGGATGTATTCTGCTCCTACTAATACAAACTGAGCTACATGTCTTAATAATCATCTAATGGAAGTACAGTTGTCCCTTGAACAACACAAGATTGAACTGTGCAGGTCCACTTATTCATGGATATTTTTTCAATTGACCTGTGCAGTTCAAACCCACTTGTGTACGTGGAGCACTGACTATAATTATGAAGGGGTTTTTCAGTAGGTCAGTGTCCCTAACACCTTTGTTGTTCAAAGGTCAACTGTAAATATGAATCATTTCATAACAACCACAAAAGCACAAATAAATGACCATATTAGAAAAGAACAGAAAGTTACTAACATATATCAAGTATATTGAGTGTGTCAAGTTCTAAAATGAATTATTTTTATGGCTCTTACTTAATTGTGAAACAACAAGATTATCTCCATGTTATATAGAGCGAGGATCTTAAGCTGAGAAAATTATTTGAAGCCACATAGTTAGTAGGTAATACATACTATCTAGTCAGATGTCACAGCTCCATGTTCTTTTTATTGCTTTGGGCTGTGTTTCACTGAGTTGGCAGGAAAGAAGTGGAAAAAGTTGGGTTGGCCATGGGTGCTGACACTGTATAATTATAAAGGTCTATCAAAAGCTGAGCCATAAAATATAAAATTATTAGAATGATTTACTGCATGACAAAATGAAGTCACATATTTTTCATTCTACATGACTTTTCTAGTGGCACAATTCATGAATCATGCAATGTCCTGTTATTATCACTTACAGGGAATGCTGGGAAGAAAAATAGCCTCACACTATGAGGCTAAAGAGTTGACAAAACAAGTGATATGTAAGATAATAGAGATAAAACATAGAACGCCATCAAAATTTCTGATAGTTAAAATGTTTTATTTATATGAGATTTCTATATGATTTTAGATACTGTAGGCTTTTTAAAATGTGATTAGTTTGACAGTTCTGTCAAAAAAAAGTGTATCATATTTGTAGAGCTTTATATTAGTAAAATCAAATATGTTTGTAATTTACAGAATACTAAAAATATTGCTTTGAAAAAGACCTTGAATCATATAGGCATGTACTGAGCTGTGATGATCAGAAAGCCAAACTATAGTAACTTAGAACAACAATATTTATTTTGTATACAGAGCTAATCTGGGAGTAAGTTTTCCTGGAATTTGTTTGGGCATTCAATCATGCCATCAGAGATACAGGCTCTTTCTATCTTCCTACTTGGCAATCATAAGATGGTTGGTCTTTCTCCACTTGCCTATCTCCTTGAGATGCTATTGGCATGTGACTGCTATGGTCATGTCACCTATTCTAAAGGTAAGAAGAATGAAAAAATGCAGAAAATCGTTTTGTCCCTTGTTATTAAGAAAGCATGTTTTTGTTTAGAAGTAAACCCTTCTCATCAGTAGAGTTCTACTTATTTCTCAGAAGTGGAACTGGGTTCTATTATAGCTATTATACAGAAAAGTTCCCCAGGAAAGTAACAATTTGGCATTCTAGCCCTTTTTGTGAAGGTGGAAAAAGAGAATGTTGGAAATATTTTTTGAGCAGCCAATTAAGAGAGATTGCAAAAAAAGTGGAAGAAAATCTAAGTTTGCTTTAATTAGGCCAGTGGTTGAGGCTAGAATGCCAAAGTTGGCATGTGGTTAGAATTTATATCTAGTCGAAAAGATGTCTGTGCATAAGGACTGACCTTATGCTAAACTGAGAAGACCATGTAGTCTCTTTTTCAACATACTCATTTCTTCTTTGTTTTCAATATCTAACTATTCATGCTCTATCCTTAGCTTATGCATTTACATACATACTTTCCCTTTTTAAATGTCCCTTGATCACTGGGCCAGATATAGACATATTGCAACACAGGAGAGGGCATTAGCAATATGTTCCCTCTAATCTTACTCTGATCTCTGGGACCTGACACCTTGAATCGTATGGCTCTAAGAACTCATTTGGAAAATTATTATTGATGCTCAGCACACCTTTAGAGAGCTAGTAAATTAGCTAAACAATGTAAAAGTTTATTGGTTCTCTATGTCTAGAGAGCAGCAGAATGAAAACATGCTGATTCTAAGTTACAATCAGTTTAGAAGGAATTTTTTGTATTTAAACTGGACCATGAAGAGACTACGGCTCCTTTTTCACTCTAATTCTCTTTACTTTGCATATTTCACAATGATTATAACAGGTAATTTCCCAGTGACTTCAAAACTAGATATAAATACAGGGAATGATTTAGAGAGAATTTTTTCCAAACATTTGTAAAATCACTTTAAAGATTTATTTTATTATTAATGCCCTAAATACTTTCACAATATTTCTGATGGTCATTAGTACATATATCCTTTCAAGAAATTGTATTAATTGACTCACTGCCATGATCGTAGATGTAATCTATCCAGAAAAGAGGACTGAATGTTTAAGAAAACAGACAGAATCATCTTGGCTGTCAAAACAAGAGATCATGGAATTAATGATGCTAACCTTTTTATTAACATGAACACTCTCATGTGGAACGAGTTTGCTCTAGAGGTCAGTGCATTATGCCAAAACTTCTTCATTCCTCAGACTCAGGTTTTGGCCTCTTCCTTGTATCTACCCAGGGAATAAAAGAATGAGAGCAAATGCTATCTGGAATTCCTCTTTTCTTATGCAGCCCATCAAACTTGATTAAATGTAGTACAAGGTTAGACAATATAGGCCATGGGAAAGGCACAACTTAAAAGTAATATGGGCTTCCCTTGTTGTACCATAAACAATATAGCAGAATTTATTGAGGCCCTTTGCTAATCCATTAGGCACCGACAAGTTTTTTCTTCTTTCTTTCGTGCCCCTTGTGCTCTATACATTAAAATCATTAAGAAGGTTTGAAATTACAGCAAATCGAATTCCATATATTTTTCAGTTTTTTTCTCTTTTTCTTCTCCTTTCTTTCTTACTCCCTTTCTCCGCCTTTCCTTTCTTCCTCTTTCTCTCTCTCTCTCCCTCCCACCTCTTTTTTCTTTGTAATTTTATAAATTCTTCTTCTATGGATAAAATCATTTTAACAAACCAAGTCCAAAGCTAGAGAACATATCACAACATGAGGCAGGAACATGGATTCCCAACATTTTAAAGCTCTTTTTCTTTTATCAAGTATTAGAGCATTTAAAATATGTTATTTTACCTCAAACAATGAGATTTTACTCTTTTTAAGCTGTTTAACATTAGATGGATGTAGTCTAAAAGTAGGCATTGAAAAGTTGCCTTTGTCTGGTACACCTATGTTGAAAACATTTGATAGATTTGATAGTCAAAGTCCTCAACACAATTATCAGGCAGGTGAGAGATGCTCCTCACATCCTCACCACACAGTTCTATACTTCTCTCCACTTTTCTGACATCCACTACATAGAACTCACATAGCCCAAGATCATTTTTATTGAAAGATGGAGGCTATATTGCATTCCTCTAGAAATCAAAATATTCTGCTTGATGCTCCAGCACTAATGTTGGGATTTCAGGTATCAGGCTGAGAGAATTGATGCAGAGGACTTCTTTCTACTTTTCAGAGTCTGAAAAACTGCCACTTCTGATTAACAACAAAAGTAAAACAAAACAAAACAAAAAGTAGGACTATATGAAACCCCCAAGCACGAGAGTGAAAAATATCAGTATTTAAAGTGTTGACAGAGACAGAGAATCCCATGAGGAATATTTAGAAACAGATTGATAGGAAGTCAACAAGAAAAGACAGCAACATTGAAGCTAAGGGAGAGACTCCAGAAGGAAGAACTTAATGGGAACAAATAAAGCAGACAGCCCACTCATTTAAAAGGCTAAAGTAATGACATTAGCATCAAAGATTTAGTTTCCCTTGAGTTGACAGCAGCATTAGGAACACGAAATGAGAAGGAAGACATTTTCAAGGAGCTTGGCTATAAAAGAAGATACACTATAAGGAAGAAGGTAAGTGGGGGCTTGGTAGATTTTCTCCAAATAAGATCTGAACAAGCTAAAGGAGTCAGTAAAGAGAAAGAAGTTGAATATCTAAAAAAAAAAAAAAAAAATGGAAGAGCCAATGAACCAAGGTCA
>NW_011888813.1:6455527-6482818 GCF_000151845.1 Pteropus vampyrus
TGGGTTGTCCCGTCAGATTCTTTTTCAGTTTAGAGAAAATACTGAAAGCAGCCCAAGAAACCAAGCCTAGATTCAGAATGGTGATGATAAATGTAAACGCTATGTTCAATGTGATAAACTCTAGTTCATCTTCATGTTTTCTTTGGTCTTGAACCAAGAGAAAATCACATTTCATGAGTAGTATACATTAACTTCAATCCTTCTGAATCCATGTGAATACGAGGAGTCTACTTTACTAGGTTCCTGACAGTAGCTTGCTTTTATTGTCCCTAAATGTTAACCCCAGAGCCATAGAAAGTTTTCTTTCAGGTATTTTAATATACTGTGACAAAGATTCTACTCTACATAAAGTTCTTGTGGATAAAATATAGGATATCACGTTCTGAGTATTGAAATGGCCTTTTAAGGTAAGGAGTTATCTTGCAGAGGACTTTGTTGTTACAGTCTCCTCATTACAGCTCATTCTCTCACTGAAGGGAATTTACAAGACTGTTCTCACATCCTCACAATTTTTTAAGGAAAAAATAAGCTAAACTCAGTCTAAACCTCTCAGTGGGACTGACATTTTCCATATAAACTGAAGACAGTATCATTGAGGATAGTGTAAGATGCCAAGAACTTTTTTCTATTCATAAATCTTCATTATTAAAAAGCAATTCTTTATACATACTACTCTTTTTTAGCAAGAAATCTATCAAAAAGTCCTATCTCCCAATGTTAATGAAAGATTTTCTTAGCAAATATTTTTGTCACTAGATGAATTCAACATGCCAAGTATTGTGAAATGTTTTGGCATTTGTACAGTGCCTTTTCAGTTTATTTGTTGAGTCATGTATCATGTTTTGTCTGCCAAGTACCCATGTGATTACTTGTGCCAATTAACAAAACACAAAATTAATCATCAATCTTGCATCCTCTTGACTAATCCATACGCAAGGCAGAAAAGATGAAGTAGTCATGATGTCAAGGAAAACATGTGATGTATTTACTCTTTGAGACAAAGCATCTTCCAGAGAATGAGCCTTCTTAGAATCAACAGAAAAGAAATTTCAAGTAGAATGATAACAGCCTTCCTCTGCCTTTTGTCATACTTCAGTGTTCATGGCTTTTGAGACCCTTGAGTTTTATGTAACATCAAACCAAGCAAAGCCATTCTGAAGACAAAATGATGACTGATATTCAAATTGTGCTTAATATTAACCAGAAAATAGAAGGTATGAGTTAGTCTTCGAGGGTTAAGAAAAATGAATAATAAGTTTCATTGAATCTGAATAAATATTGACTTATGGGATGTTCCAGATGACTTCTCAATCATTCCTACTAGCACTGTGGTGAGATATTTTCTGTAGATTTCAATCTTAAATGTTTTTGCAAAACTCAGATTCATTTTTTGATAAATCTATATTCAGATGTTATTATCTTCAGCAAGTTTTGGTGGCTAATAGGAAAATTATTATTTTCTCTTTAAACTTTTCCAAAAAGAAAAAAACTTTCATACTTTATTTTTTTAAAAATTATAAGCATGTAAAAAAGAAAGTCAAAAATATTTCTGAATATTTTGTTATTTGAACATAGCTTCTATGTTCCTCAGCTTCTCTGAATGAGTCATTAGTGGAAAAAAAAACAGACATAGTCTTTCTTGTTCTTTTTTATTCCAACTTTATGTAGATATATTTGACATAAAATTGTGTAAATTTCAAGTGTACAATGTGCTGATTTGATACATACACTTACAGACTACAAAATGATTACCACCCTAGCATTACCTAACAACTCTATCACATCACAGAATTTCCGTTACTTTTTAGTGGTGAGAACATTTAAGATGCAATTAATTACTCAGCCACTGTCAAAAATGTAATATAATATTATCAGCTATAATAAACATGTACATTAGATCCTGAGAAGTTATTCATTTTATAACTAGAAGTTTGTACCCTTTGACCAATATCTCCTTCAGCCCCTGGTAAGCACCATTATATTCTCTGTTTCTATGAGTTCAGCTAATTTAGATTCCATATGTAGGTGATATCATACAGTATGTGTCTTTCCTTGTATCACCTATTTCACTTAGCATAATGCTGTCAAGTTTTATCAAAGTTGTCAAAAATGTCACAATTTCCTTCTTTCTCATGGCTAAATAATATTCCTGTGTTTGTGAGAGACAGTGACTCTCTATCTATTTATCCATTGATGGACATGTAGGTTTGTTTCCATATCTTGGCTATCGAAATAATGCTGTAATTAACATAGGGATACAGATACTTATTTGAGATTCGTTTTCATTTCCTTTGGACTTACATACAGAAGTGGGGTTTCCGGATCATAAATTAGTTCTATTTTTAATTTCTTAAGGAACCTCTATACTGTTTTCCATAGTAACTGTACCAATTTACATTCCCACCAATAGTGCGAAAGGGTTCCCTTTTCTCCACATCCTTACCTACACTTGTTATTTTTGACTTGTTAATGACAGACCTTTTAACAGGTGTGGGGTGATAGTTCATTGTGGTCTTGATTAGAATTCCTCTGGTGATTAGTAATGTTGAGCATCTCTTCGTGCACCTGTGCGCCACTTAATTTCTTCTTTAGAAAACAATTGTTGCCAAGACCAATGTCAAGGAACTTTTTCCCTATATTTTCTTCTACGAGTTTTATCATTTTAGGTATTATGAATAAATCTGTAATTTCTGGTTAACTTTTTTGTGAATGGTGTAAAACAGGGGTCTAATTTCACTGTTCTATACATGGTTAGCCAGTTTTTCCAACCTTATTTATTGAAGAGACTATCCTTTTCTTATTGATTATTCTTCACTCCCTTGTCCAATATTACTTGACCATACATGTGAGAATTTACTCCTGGGCTCTTGATTCCATTCCATTAGTCTATGTGTCTAATTTTATACCAATGTCACAATGCTTTGATTATTATAACTTTTTAGTATTGTAGTATAGTTAAAAATCAGGAAGTATAATGTGTCCAGCTTTAATCTTCTAACACTGCTTTGTCTATTTAGGGTATTCTGTGGCTCTATATAAGTTTTAGAATTGTTTTTTTTTGTTTGTTTGTTTTTTTATTTCTGTGAAAAGTGCTATTGGACTTCTGTTTGGCATTACATTGTATCTATCAGATGGATTTTAGTACTATGGACATTTTAACACTCAATTCTTCTGATCCATGAATATGAGAAATCTTTCTATCCATCTTGTAATTTTCAGTTTACAGATAGATCATTCTCCTTCTTGGTTAAATTTTATTGCTAAGTATTTCTGCCTTTGATGCTGCTGTGAATGGAACTGGTTTCTTTTTCAGATGATTTGTTGTTAGTGTATAGAAATGTAACAAATTTCTGTATGTTAATTTTGTATCTTGCAACTTAATTTGTTGATTAGCCCTAAGAGTTTTTGGGCAGAGTCTGTAGGAACATATCATTTGCAAAACAAAGATTTTACTCGTTCCCTTCAAATTTAGATGACTTTATTTATTTTGCTTGCTTAATTTCTCTGATTAGGAGTCCTAGTACTATGTTGAATACTAAAGGGTGAGAGTGGGCACTCTTGTTTTCCTGATCTTGGAAGAAAAGTTTTTGACTTTTCACTGTTGAGTATGATGTTGGCTGTTGGTTTGTCATATATGGCCTTTATGTGTTGAGGTATGTTCCAACTATACCCAACTTGTTGAGCATTTTTATCAAGAAAGAATGTTGTATTTTGTGACATGCTTGTCTGGATATACTGAGATAATTATATGATTTTTATCTTTGATTTTATTAATGTGGTATATAATATTCATTGATTTGTGTATGCTGAATCATTTTTGCATCACAGAGATAAATCTCACATGATCATTGTATATAATTTTTTTAATATGCCCTTGAATTCAGTTTGTTAATATTTTCTTGAGAATTTTTAATATATATTCATCATGGATACTGGTCTATAGTTTTCTTTCCTTACACTATCCTTACTGGCTTGGACATCAGGGTGATGCTGGACTCATAAAATGAGCCTGGGAGTCTTTTCTCTTCTTTAATTTTTTTGGAGGAGTTTGGGAAGGACTGGCATTTATTCTTCTTTAAATGTTCGGTAGAATTCACCAGTGAATCCATCTGGTCCTGGGCTTTTCTGTGTTGGGAAGTGTTTGATTACTGATTCAAACTCCTTAATCATTATTGGTCTGTTCAGATTTTTTATTTCTTCAAGATTCAGTCTTGATTGGTTGTATGTTTCTAGGAATTTACCCATTTCTTCTGGTTGTATGTTTCTAGGAATTTATCCATTTCTTCTGGTTGTATGTTTCTAGGAATTTATCCATTTCTTCTATTTGTTGGTATATGATTGTCTATACTGGATTTATGACTCAGGCCTGGCCTGACTGTTGGTAGAGTCCCTGGGATCCCGCAGGGGAAGAAGGGGAGAAGGAGCAGGGAAGGATCTGGACAGCTGGCAATTGCAAATGCGAATATGAAAGCTGGTGAAATCTGAGATCTATGAAGGCAGTACTGATCACTGGTTCTTTCTTCTGGCAAAATCTTCTGAGTTTAGTCTATAGAGAAGGTCTCTGTGAACCACATTTGCTTCCTCTGTGTTACTGCTATTAATAACCCTTGCTCTTTTTCTAGACAATTAGTACTATAAAATTTTGTCACATTTGTATGTTTATGTATCTACCACCACAGTCAAGACACTGAACAATTCTGGCACAAGGATCCTGTATTTTACCCTCTATAATCACAACTACCTCCCTTTGACACATAATCCCTCACTGTCCCTACCTTACAGCAGTCATTAACCCATTCTCCATTTCTAATGCTGTCATTCAAGAACATTATATAAATGGAATCCAAATTGTTACACATATTAACAATTCCTCTGTTTATATGTCTCAGCATTATTACATGGTGTCTTTGTACCAATTTGTTTTACTGTTCACCTATTAAAGGACATCAGCATTGTTTCTAGTTTTAGGCTATCACAAACAAAGCTACTACACACATATATGTACTCATTTTCATATAAACATAGTTTTCATTTCTCTGGAATGAAACCCAAAGAGTACAATTATGGGGTCTTATGATAATTACATGTTTAGTTTTATGAGCAACTGCCAAACTGTTTTCTAGAGAGGCTATACCATTTACAGTCCCATCAGGATAGAAACAACCAGTTTCTCTTTTTCCTTGCCAACATTAGTCACTTTTTTTTTTCTTTAATTTTAGCCATTTGGAAGGACTATAGTGATATATCATTGTGGTTTTTATTTGCATTTCTGTGGTGAGTAATAATAAGTTGAACACATGTTCATGTACTTGTTTGCCATATGTCTATCTTCTCAGTGAAATGTCTGTTCAAGTGTTTTGCCCATTTTCTAAATGGATTTTTTTATTGTTTTCTGAGATTTCTTTATATAGCCTAGATATTAGTCCTTTGTCTGCCATTGCCTACTAGTCTGTTTTTAGTCTGTTCATTCTCCTAACATAGGCTTTCATAGATAAAACATATTTTTTTATTCAATGAGGTCAATTTGTTATTTTTTAATTTTATGAACTGTACTTTTGACACCCAGTTTTAGTACTTTCAAGTTCTAGTGTGATTTTTAAATAAACAATATTTATTTTTAAAAGCTATTGGATAAAGATATTATAGTTCATATATACAATGGAATATTACTCAGTCATTTAAAAAAATAAAATCCTACCATTTGCAATGACATGGATGGACCTAGAGGTTATTATGCTGAGTGAAATAAGTCAGACAGAGAAAGATATATACCATATGATTTCACTTATATCTAAGAAACAAAAAGAACAAACTAATCAAAACCAGACTTGCAAATATAGTCGACAATTTGGTGACGGACAGAGGGGAGGGGAGATAGGAGGCTGGGAGAATGGGATGAAGGGTCAAAGAAGTACAAATTAGTAGTTGATAGTTGGTCTATGGGAATGAGGAGCACGGCAGAGGGAATGCAGTTAGCATTAATATGATGGCTAGGAGGAGGGCCAGGGGAGGGAGGGAACAATTGAGGAGATCATTTTATGAACTATATAGATGTCTAACCAATATACTGTATACTTGAAACTAATTTAAATAAATTAAAAAAAAATAATAATGAAAAAGCTTTTTAGACCAATACTTCCCAAACTGTAGCATGTATATAAATCATCTCTTAAAAGATTGACTTTTGGAATCTACTTAGAAATTCTGACTCAGTATTTCCATGATTGAAGCTGAAGGTCTAAATCTCTAATAAGTTTCCTGGAGATGGTGATACCTTTCATCTATAGCTATTTTGAGTACAGGTGACTTAAATTTCTAGTTTTTCAGGTTCCATCAGAGGATCAAGAATAAGAAAACTGAAATTTAAAATGAGATAGAACCAAATAAACAAAATATTCTTAGAATTCTTAAGAAATGATGTTTACTAAAACAAAACATTATCTTTGGAAAGGCTCTAATCTGGTAAGGATCACTTAGGAGAGATAATGAGGGGCCTTATCAGTGATTGAGAATTTAGGAAATAACATAGCATAATAAAAGTTAAGCCAAGGGAAGAGATGGCTAATGAAGATATATTGGTATTAATACATTATTTTTTAGAAAAGTTTGATGCTAACCAACTTGCGTGATATTAGAGGATTTACTAACCTTAAATACTAAACACAGAAGGTTTGCTTTGCTTATCTCTTTAAGTATTTACATCATAGAAACTAAATATATTGATCAAAAAATAAAACTCACTCCAGGAATTAAAGAGTTCTTTTGTCCAATAATTTTCCTTTTCCAAAGCAAAATGTTCCAATTTCAGTAGCATGTTGGAAATCTTTCTTTCTCACGCCATTTCCCTGCGAATCATTTGCAAATGTGCTACCATGGCCTAGGCAGACTTGGACTACCTTACCTTTGTTTAATTTCTAGGCAAATCCCTCCTTCATCTCATGCTAGAACACTCATTCTGGCCATGACGAGTTTTTGAAATTTTCCAAATATCTCTACAAAGCTTTTGCGGTCATTTCTTGTCTTTGAAGTACCTTAGCCACCCACCACCCTGTAAGTTGGCATTTTCTTAGATAATATTTTCCCTTAAAAGCTCTGCTTCCCTCCTGTATCTGAGTGAGATGACCATTTTATGCTCCCATGACACCAAATATTGGTCCCCATAAACCTATCCTTATCTCTGCCACTACTGTTTTATTTACCTCTTCATATTGTAGATGTCAGGAGAGGAGAATCAATATCTATATTTTTCACCATTGTATCTCCACCCCATTGCACAAGACATTGTGAAGAATAGGTACTTAATATTTATTGCATGTGTACATGAATTAATGAAACAACATTTGACTACTGAATGTCATTTTCTCCTTTCTAAATACCAATATCTTGAGAAGTAACAAATTTTTAACAGTAGTCACGTAAAGGAGAGGGTCAGGAAGACCAAACAAATCATGCTCTGAGCTTTCCATGCCCTGTTTCCCTTACCTAGTCACATTTTTATTCAATGAAGTCATCTGAAAAGATATACCAAATTTAGTCCGGAAAACAAAAGGGAACAATAAAGGGATCATATGTCCTATATAAAGGCAAAAGAGCATTCCATCAGCTTTTCTCTGGATTTGAAGAGGGAATTAAAGGGCATTGTATGTTAATTGTATCCATATTTTTGCATCTTATCATCTTATCTCTTGATTGAATTACTTCTTGGATCCACACAGGATCCATCTGAATTGCTATTTTGTTCACAACTACTGAGTCTCCTCCAGCAAAAAAAAAACTGGCAACAAGCCTGTTACCCAGATTTGCCTTCTCATAATATGAGGCAAGGGGAATATCAGGTAACATTTCTTTAGTGTTTATTATGTGCTCTGCTAGCTGCTTTATAGCCTTTATATGAATATATCCCCACAACTCTAAGTATCAGTTAGTATGGAGAAAACAGAGATTTAGAATGGATTAACAGATGTTTCCATGGCCACACATCTGGTAAGGAGTGAAGTAGAGATTCGTGCATGCATATAACTCTGTTCTCTAGTCTCTCTTTAACATGTTACTCAAATCAGAGTTACCATTGAATTTAAAAATATCACATTGAAGAAACTTAATAAATATTTTATTGTTAGTTTTAAAAATTTATACAAAAATTTTAGAATGAAAAAAATAATGATGGTATAGTAGACCTTGGTAGATCAGTTAGAAAAATTCTTAAAAAAAGAAGAAATGCTGATAAAGGCAAAAGGATGTGGTGGATGGATTAACTCACAAGATTCGATCTTCTACCTCCTCATGTCAACGTTAGATGATTTACATGCTGAGCCTTTTTTTCATTTGTGTCACTGCAGACACTAAGCAATGGGTTTGGAGAGGAATTAGCTTTTGGTCTGATCTGGTGGCATTATGTGGACACAATAATTTTTAGACCTTGGAATATCAACATGTTATTAATGAATAAGAATTTTATTGTTAGAAAGAATTTATAAAGTATTTTAGTCATGTTATTTCAAAGGTGTCTGAAAAAAAAAACTTTAATATATTTCCACCATCTCTTTGAGAAGTGCTGACAGTTAGCTTTACAATTATTCTGTGATGTTTCAAATATTTTTATTGAAATTATATTTTTTAAATTTATGTATATTGCAAATTATCCTTTTAGAACTCAAAGTTATTATCACTATAGTGACAACACAGAAGTTAGATGATTTGTATGGCAAAGCTCTGATCTATAAGAAATGAAAGTCCACATGTTCTTTTATTATTTGTATTATCTATAATCAGAAACAGTCCCTGTCGGTCTTTGTTTAGCTTGCTGAATAATATTCAATAAAAAATAAAAAGCAATTTATAATTTTAAGGGTGAAAAATAGCATGGAATTTAATATAGAATAAAATAAAAACTGAAAATTAATCTTCCAAGTTTTCTATAAAAACCTTCATTAATTTCCAAAAGAAATACAATTTGATTTTAAATTATATGTGTTTTTTGGAATGTGAAAGCAATATAAAAATATTCCTCGAGAATAATTTCCAGGAAAATGGTACTAAAAACATTAAAACTTCCTCAGTAAGACTTACCAAGCAATTAGCCATAGCAAAATGTTTTTTAAATCATCATGATTTACTACAGAAAAAAATGACTATTCTGTTGTAATATACAGAATTAAAGAGTAAATAAAATATTTTCATATTATCGATTTTGCTACAAGCAGAAAGATTGTCTATAAATCTCATGAATTCTTAACTTGAAACTCTCTGAAAATTAATCCACATTCTTGAAGTCATTTTGAACAGCAGAATGTGGATTAAGTCTTTCATATATTTTCTAAGCCCCATCCTTACTCCTTAAGCACATTGCACTCAGTAGGTCCTTTAAAAAACACTTAATATTGCAAAGAAGTGGTATTGATGCAAAGTCTGTCACTTGTAGGTCTTTTCCACATAAAATTAAGGGGCCAATGAAGGTCATGACATGTTGAAAACATTTCAAGATGAAGGAATTTTTCTTAAAAAAAAAAATTCTTCTGTATAATTGCTTCCAAAACGATCTCTTCATAAGGAATACTGTTTATCCTTTTTTGAAACTCCCATTCTAAATTCTATGGAAGTTCTATTTAAATGTTTCTGTGAAATTTCTCCTGGTTTTCATCAAAATAAATTTTTTCCCCCACTAAGTTGATCTGTGGCATTACAGAGAATAGAGAAAAGATGCAATTCTTATTCTCTACCAAACCTCTTTTGCAATTCCTAATTTGGAGCACTGAATCGGAATATATTTTGTGACAACTCACAGAACACAAAATTTGTTGGCTGAGAGTGATGTTATCTACTCCAGCTTACTACAAACACAAGAACATTTCTTTTTGTGGCTGCTATGGAGGAGATATTTTCAGCAGCTGTAACAATGATGGCAATAACAAGTTCCAGGTCAAATTGTCTTTATTCCAGATTAGAGAGCCCAGAATTTGTAATGTTCAGCAGTGAGAAATAACACACCATACTGAGCTTTGGGGATTTTTCTGTTTGCATTTCCCATAATACCAATTATCATCACTGTGGTGGTGTTCTTAGGTGTTGTTTGGGGGGCTATTTTTTAAAGCCAGCCCTTGGGAAACTTCTGCTGAATTTGAACTTCACTACCTTAACCATAGTACTTCTAATAATAATAATAATAATAATAATAATAATAGTAATGTATGACAATTAATATTAATAATGCCAGCACACATTTTTGAGCACCTATATATGCCAGGCACTGTGATAAGCATGTTATAAATTACATAATTTAATCCTATGAGTGTGTTACAATAATATCCTTATTTGAAAGATATAGGACCTGAGGTTAAAAAGGTAAACTGATTTTCATTTACCCAGACAGACATGTTGGATAATTTCTAGCATAGTTGAGAACAGAGTTTAAGTGTTTCTGGCATTTATGCTCCTTCTCTAAACTTCAGTATTTATGACTACTCACAATATTGCAGGGCGGGGGGGAGGGCATAAAAAATAGGAAACTAAGTTTTAAGGATTAAGAGTAGATATGATATACTATGTACAACATTACATTAAACAGTAGTAAAAAGACGTCATTTATTTTGCTGTCCAGCACCCCAGCTCTCTCCTAAGTGCACCCTAATTTCCTTTGGGGAAGCTACTTTTGCTTGGTTGGCCTACTTTCTTAGTCAGAGTTAGCAGAAACACCTGGATCTTGCCCTTCTACACCTTCTATGAACATGATCTGAGATTGAATCTTGAATGCAAAGCAGCTCCTTCCTCAGAGTTCCTTTCTGCCGTAGCCAGGAAGCCAGCCTCTAGACAGCCTGTTCTGCTGCTCCCTGGACCTTCAGAGTCCACTTAGCTCCTTTCACCTCCAAGTCGACTTCTCCAGCTGCCAGTGACTCTCCATAACACTAATTTTCAATAAATGGCCTTACGTGCAAGTCGACCGCAGTGAAGCAACTATTGCCATAGCCATGCTGGTTGTATGCAGCAGTTTTCCTTTCTGACTGGTCAGGTCTTGAGCCACTGACAGACACCGATAGAGAAGAGATAATTTGACTGTCACTCCTGGCCACAAGCTTGCTGTGAACTGGGGGATGGGGACTAGAGTGGGGGGGGAGAAACAAATGAGGCACAATAAAAGGGTTCCTTAAATTTTCTTACAAGCTCACAATTTTAAAAGGCATGTAAGAATCAGACAAAGACATGGTTGAGACTCAAGGAGGTACTATAAGGCAGGAGAGAGAGCACTTGCTTAGGAATTAGAGGGACTGTGATGGAGTCAAAGAACTGTCACTTATTCCAGAATAGGAAATTGGCAAGTCTGACTACCACTTGAGTGTGCATCATAATTTATGGAATGAAGGGTGAGACCTATTTGTAATCTAAGAGCTTAGCAGCTTTATTATTCGTTATTGAATATAAGTTGAAAAAATCAGAATAATATATACCAACTCAAGATAAATGAATATAAATTCATGAAATGTATTAGTCATTTTTTAAAGTACTAGTTATATTTCTTCAATATATTTATTCGACTGGGAAGTATATTTTAATGTAATATAAAACGAGCAAACTCATTTGTACCATGAACATCCTCCTGCAGACCAATAATTAATGTTTGTTACTAAAAGCTCCAAATGACTTTTGTTGATGACAACACTTAATTTAGAGGTGGTTTAAATAATCCCCTATTGTCTGATCACAATTTATTTTTCTTAGAAACCTTTAATTTATTTGTAATGAAACATTTGACTTATGCTAAAGTAATTACACGTATACAAGGTGTTTATTCTAGAGAGTGAAAAGAGGCATGTTAATTCAGATGTGATATAATGATAACATTCTGAATGAGTACAGTCCCAGTTGATATTTTTTCCTGAAAATTTCTTAATGTGTTTTGATTTGTTTTAGAAATAAAAAAGTTCACACAAGTTCCATAAAAATTTGTTTTAGTAGCTCACAGTCTTGATGTTTTAGGTTACTTAATAAGATAAATTGTAGGGAAGTTCACAGTTAATCAGCCTTTAAGGGAAAGTCAAAGTATCTTATATTTACTGAGAAACTGTCATGACTTCAACAAGGCTGGTTAAATTCTGGGTGCTTGATGCAAGGTCTTAGTGCTCACTGCAACAACACACACTTCCATGGGTTCATTTGTCTCCACTGAAGGACATTTTTCAATGATTTATATTTAAAAATAAATGATGCATCTTTATTCACAGAGGAACACTTTCCACAAGCTATCACATAAATCTTTGATTTAACAAATATATATCTTTGGAAGGTGTACTATCATCTATGGGAAAATATGAGAAATCATTTCAATCACCATATTCAGTGATTACTTAGTAAGACAATGTTATGCTTGTTATAATAGAGACTCAAAGATGCCAGACGTGTTCCTGTATTCAGTGAGCCTATATTCTACTTGAGACATATAGGATCATAAATACTTTAATGAGCCAAAGAAGGGAATGGTTAATGCTACCTGGCAAGATAAGAAAAAGCTTCATGGATAAGGGACTGTAGGCGGTAGATTCTGAAGGGATACAAATGTCATGGGAAGAGACTAAGTGTAAGAGGAAAAGGCAATAAAAGCACAAATACATAAAAATGTGTGCTTACCAGGGATTCGGTATAGTTCTAAGATCATGAATGATAGAATTAGATGAGCTAGTTTTAACAAAATTAAGTTTTGGTCACAAAAGAACTTAAGCCTATCTTCAAATGGTAATAATTCATTTTATGTGTAGACAATTACTTTACAAGAGAGTTCAATTTGCTAAAGGTCTCTAAGGCAGAACTTTTTAATCTAGAGATTGAAACAGAGTGTTAAGGGGATTTGTTAACCCTCAAAAATTACATTCAAACTTTTGTGTTTACATTTTTCAACTTGGTCCGTGACTCCTCAAAATCAGAAACATTGTTTTAAGATCATGCAGAACCCACTAATAGGGAAATAAAGTTCCCCAATCTCAGTAAGTTAATTTTTCATCAAGTTATCTGCTAAAATGAGAAATCTGAGGATAGATCTTGACCCTACATCCTAAATCAGCATTCTACCAATATTCTGTTTACCTAAAATCTTCATTTTCTTCTCACCTAAATTAATGAAAATATCTCATAATGATTTTTATCTCCTGATTATCTCTTCTCCATTTTCAGTGTAATTTTGAAGAATATAAATCAGCTCAGAGCTCTGTCATCAAAATTGTCAGTATTATTCTTTGAATTACAATACAATTCAAACTCTGCAAAATGGACTACCTACAAATCTCACCTCTCACCATTCTCCTTCTCTATGTGCTCCAGCTATACCAATAATCTCAGTGTTCTTTCATTTCCTCAAACACAGACAGCCATTATCAATGCAAGCCCTTTGATAAGTTCTACCACCAGCACTTTTCCTAGCTTAAATGTTACTTCATCCGACGCCACTTTAAGCCCAAATTATCATTCGTCATGAACCAGAGCACCTTGTTATCCCTCTTTACATTACATTCAGAGAATCTACAGTTGTTGTGCTTGTTTCCATCTAAGCAGAGGTCAGGTAAGACCAGGCATAAGCTATACTAGGTCATATTTCATTCATCAAATACATTCTGAGTAGTTCTTTATTGTTATATATAGTAGTGACTGAACTTTTCCTTAAGTGTAAAAGTATTCAGTACAGCTCATATCATTCTAAAGCTCGAATAAGTCTCACCTTTTTTAAAGATTGTGTGGCAGGTCACACTGTGGCCCTAACTGTTCACATTCAGTTCTTTCCAAAATAAACAAAACAAGTTAGTAGCTCATTAGCTGAAAGCTACCCATATTCCTACTTATCGGCAGCTAGCTTTCAGGTTAAATTATAACTGTTTGAAAGGAAGGGAGCCACCAGTTGAAACTCTGTGCACCTGTTGCTTTTCAGAGAAACTGTGCCTTATCACCAAGCTACTATCGTCAAGAGTTACAACCAAAGCATTTGGTCACAGCATTGCCTGTACTGTAGAAAAAGTGAGCCATTTGGGTCTAGGGCAGAGAAGATCCTGGCAATGGGTTTGCTTTTTTTTTCTTTCTTTCTTCAGTTTGTTCTTTATTTCAAAACTAACTTTAGTTTCTCTGTTTCAATATGCTACACTTTACAGAATAAATGTTAATGGGAAAAAAAAATCATAGAAATGTATTTCCCTAACTTCCTTCTTGGGAGTCTTCTGAGATTTCTCAAAAGTATTTTGTCTATAACAAAGCACGGAATATAAATCTTAATACACTTCACTGAAAGAGATATTTCACTTAAGTTTCGCTTTCAACTCCCCTTTTCTAAGTACTAAATTCTTTATAGTACCTTTCCTCTTAAGCCTCTGAAAGCCATTCAACAGTCAGTGCTTCTGTAAAATAAAATTCTATGGTCTGAATGAAAGGTGGCCTTGGAGAGCATCTAGTCCAGTCCCCAGGACGGCCGCTAAAACTTTTTCATTCAGTTACATCCAGTGATGGAGAAGGTGCTAAAACCACAGCCCCATCCTGGTTTTTCTAAAAAGACTTACATTTACCATAAAAATTCATGAAAACTTCGACTTCTCTGCTGCTACATGTTTGTGTCTATTTTATTATAATGTTAGTGCCCCTCCATCTCCTCTGAAATTTTAAATTTAATAGTTTCTAAGAACATATATGACATTTATCCTACGTCTTACTATATCAAATTTTCCAATTTGAGAAACATTCTTTTATAATTGTAAGTATGAACTCACATAGGTAGTGTGCGGGAATGAGTAGATTGTATACACTTGGCTCAAAATATAATTAAAAAACAATCTGAAACATCATACTGTTAAAATGTCCACTATTCAAAGAAGAGTCCTTAGGGCTAAATTACTATATATCTTCATGGGGCTTGGGTTTAAATGTAAATAATTTTCACAAGGATCACATACAAGTATATATAGCTATAATGATAGAATGACTTCATTTTTCAGAATTAACACTGAAGAAATGAGACTCAGCACAGAGAAGATTGGACCAGGTTGTTGAGGGAGGAAAGGAGTACCTGGCGGTTTAGGACATTCATGAGGAGGTGTTGGAAGTTCAGGCCTTGAACGTGAAGAAGCGTTTAATGTTGACAGTTTAAGGACCTGAGGACGTGCTGACCGGCAGCAGTAGTTCTCACATCTCCTGAATCAGAATTGCCAGAAAGGCCTGTTCTTGGACACAACCCTCAGAATTTCTGATCCAGTGGGTCTCAGGTGGAGCTGAAAATGGGTATTTTAATGAGTTTCTAGGCGATGCTGATGTTGCTTTTTAGACACAAGACTTTGATAATTACTAAGGTAGAGCAACTAAGCAGATACATTTAGGCTGGTTCATGTTTTGTTTTTAACTCTGAAACTGAGAGCCTACAGGCAGAAAAAAAAAAAAAAAACAGATGGAGAACTGGCAGATAAAATACTGTTTTTATGATCAAAGGTATGAATTTGCAGCCTTCAATGACCCTTTGAGATACATACAAGTATCATTAACATACACAGGGGTTAAAATAATAGTAGAGATGCTGTTTTATCATTTTTAAATTGTTCTTTTTAACATTGCTGAAATATTTCACTGAATATTTGATGCCTTTAACATTTTAAACTACTAAATGCATAAGCAAAGCACTGTTTTCTACTTTTTCAGAAATATTAGCTATTTATTCTTTAATATTAATGTTATTTAATTCATTTGTACTTTTTAAGATACTCCATCTTTTTTAATTCTTTGGAATAGATATTTTATTACCTGTCTGCTTTCACAAAGATTGATTTTCACATGGAAAAGATTCCACTATTTTTGTCTTTTCAAAGTTTACTTTCCATATGAAATGTATGTACCCAAGAAAAAGCATATCTTTATTCCTTTCGTATTCACTACTTTACAAGTTAAAGAAGAAATCTATTTCAAGGTACTAATTCTCATGATATACTACTCTTTAGATGTACCTACAAAATGCCAAGCTCTGACTTAAGTCGGTAATATTCCAATTATCCTAATAGATGATATCTGCATAGTTTTGCCAGTATTTACCCAGGATAGGGCATTATTGAGAGACAAGTTCCATCCTGAAGATTAATTAGTGATATGTCCATTCTTTCTGTTTTTTAAAGCCTCTTTCAGAACTGCATAGCTCTGACTCTCACTACTCCATAGCAGTAGCCGAAGAAATTAACATATTGGTACAGGCACACTCCTTGAGGTAGTAGAGTAATGAAGTCCATGGGCAAGAACCTGTTATAATTGCCCTAACTCACTCACAGGGGTCTACTATATCTAATAGCCAACAAAAGTTTATTAGAAAAGAAACTGAAAAGAATGATTTATTGCATACAATAAATAAATGAAGAAATATTGCCTCTACCCTCCCCACTCCCACCTTTCAAGATCGAAAAGCAATCCTAAAATATAGCTATTAATATTGCATTTACTGGTGCCTGGAAACAAACTAAAGTCCTGTTTTTAAGTGAGCATATTTAAACTGTGAAAGCTATGTTAGAATATTAAAATTTATTTGGTTTCAGAATCCCATTACGTACATATGTATGTAGTTATGCACATGCACATTTTAGTGTTAGGGAATAAGAAACAATTTTGTAAATATTAGTCTGCTAAGACCATATTGATATAGTCTTCCTTCTGTAATTTTTGCTAACTTTACTTTGATCAGTTTCCTTGTCTATATTTTATCACTTGAAAAAAAATTTTTCTTTTTTGTAATATTGCCATCTTGTTTCCAAAATTAAAACTACTAGCTCTATGTGCTTATGTCTGAAAGTTGATATATACACATACACCAATCTAGTTGTCCTGCTGTTGATCTCATAATGTTGGCATAAGATTTTCTCCTGGGCACAGAAGTTCTTCATATTTCTATTACATCTTATATTCTTTCATAACCAAAAAGAGAGTAAATTCAAAAATATTTTCTGTTTGGTGGCAGAGAATATTATTTAGAATTATGGCTACATGACCATGAGGCAGCACCAAGAAACACATATGGGGGACAGAGTGGAAGGAAAGTAACTGTGTGTCCAAAATCCAAGCTTCCTTCTGGTGATGCTCCACAAACACATTTTAAATAAAATCCAATATATTTTCAAAATTTCAAATTTCTAGTTGTTTTTGATTTCCATTTAAATGGAACTTCATGTAACTCAAAACTACCAAAGACTGGAAAAGGTCATCTTATTCAGAATTGTGGCCATAAAATTTAAAGTTAATTGCATATATTCAAGGACTTTATACAGTTCAAATATTAGATAGTAAATGTATACAATATTGAAAAGATGATAGAGTTTAACAGTCAATTAGAAACCAATTGTCATACATGTGACCCCTATTATCTCTGAGTAATTGCATGATGAATGCAGAAAAGATAAGTGAAGGGGGAAGGGGAGGACCAAAATACCTAATTTGTTACAGTAATTTAAATAATCCAAATTAAAATAAGATGGTCTTTATATAAGATCCACGTTACCTGATAATCTTGCCCTGCTGTATTAAAACCGTATACTTATTATAGTCTAATTATCATTATATCAATAAATACTACCTACGTCTACAATACTTTTCAGAAATCGCGTTTTTAATATGCAAGTTAAATGAAAATCATTTTTCTATTGACTTTGTTCGTTTCTTTTACATTTTTATTGAATCTTGGTAGATAGTTGAATCACATAAACACACTAAACACAGCCCTCTAGAATTTGAAACTCGTGGCTCAGTGCGAACTTCAGTTTTTGTGTTTTGGTTAACATGAAATATAAAACATGCATAACAGATGTAAAACATATCATATTAAATGTTATTATAAAGTTTTTCATGCTTTACTTTCTAATAGTAAATGAATATTACAAAAGGAACAGAAAAATAATAAAGTTCGTGCTATTCAAAGAACTCCTGGTAAAATAGACTATTTCTTTAAAGATTTCAAAAGTACTGTTTATAGTTTTCTCTCAGACTTAAGTTTTGAATGTTAATTATATAGTTCTGGAAAAAAGATTTCTTGACTACTAGGTTAGATCCTAGTTCATTGCATACATAAGTGGTGATTCTAAAATATTTGTGATTAATGATCTAATTTACCCAGGCTATAGAGAAACATCCTGCAATACAAAAGAAGAAAAACCCAGTTTTAATCACAAATGATATATTATGTTCTTCTGATTTAAATATGAAAGCTAATTCTCCATAAAGTATTTATTTAAGAGCTCCCAGATTAACTATTTTGATGGAAATGTCCAATTTATTTTAATAAACTGAATTAATTCATCTAAATAACCAATTTTAATTCTTTTTTATTCTAATCATTAATTAGACTATGATTTATATGGCATACCAAAGACAAAGTCATAGAAGCAAATCCATTCTTCACAAGTAATTTTACAAACACATCTAAGATGAAAAGCAACATAACACTGGTACCCACCTTTCTCTCACTTTTTCTGAGTTTCATCAACTTATATTCTGGCTTTAATGTAAATTTCTAATTATAATGTGAAATGAATAATATCATACCTATTTTTAACTTTAACTTTCATTTTTGTTTTCTACATAGAAATAAAGTCTTATAAAACTTTGCAAACTCCCCTGCAAACTAATATATATGTATGTGAGTGTGTTATAAGAAAGGAATTGAGATAAAACTTATTTTTGGGGAAACTAGCAAAATTCTTGGTATAGGCCACATGTGTTTACTAAAACAATCTAAGTGAAAAGTTCCCTATACTGAAATAATTACCAAACGAATATGTAAGAATGATTTCAATGTTAATCAAATCTATTTACTATCACAATCTTTCCTTTACATAGATGAGGCAGAAAAATATGGAATCATCAGTTTTCATCTATGCCTGTTTCCTCATAATTACCAATGTACCTAAATGAGAAACTGTCTATTCAGACAAACAGAGTAGACAAGAGTGATTGTTTTGTCAGTAGGAGCACACAGAGAGCTGACTAGTTAATTGAAAATACACACGCCCTAATTCTCTGCAAAATGGTTCCATAATACTTTATTGAAAGTATTGAATATACTTTCAGTAAAGATTCAGGCACGAGTTTCCTTTAAAATTTTCCCTCCTTTCACAGGTATTCATATTTGAATTTGTGCTTGAACTTTACCACTATTTCAGGACATCAGTACGTTCAGCATCAGACACTGGTAAACTTTAGAATAGATGATATTAATGCAAAACCTTGGTGTTCAAGATCCCTCCATTCACAGATTGCCTCACAAGCCACCACAAACTTCCCTGCCCCAGCCACGTGACCTAAATTTAGTTCATGTACTCCAGTTCTTCCATCCTCTAGATCTCTTTCACAGATAAAAATGTACCACCAAATCCAAGAATCATGCCTTAATTTCCATCCTGTAGGACTGGGCTTTGAAATACAGCTGTGGGCAGTGGTTGGGATGGAGGTCTTCTCAGCAGTTAGCTCCTTATGAGATGGCCACCCAAAGTAGTTCCTAACTTTTAACAACTACCAAAACCTCAAGACAGTTAACCGAATTCAAATAACATATTTTATCCCCTAAACCATTATCCTGTAACTTGGCTACCCTTGGTGCTCTGGCCTCCACATGCCTGCCACATTTTAAGAAACTACTATTTTATTTACCTCTTTGAAAAAGGTGAAGAAGGAAGAATACTTAGATGTAAAAGTGGGACTTTAGAGCTGAGAATATGTAATAATATCACTCAAAATTCAGGAGTTTTCTTATTAAAGGTTAAGTAAAATACTCTTCGTATGCTTTTCGTTAGATTTTTTTCATTAAAAAAAAATTTTTGTATGTTATTTTTTACTTTTGAAAACTTGGGAAATTCTGGCCTGACTCCAAAACTAAAAGATGAAGGGGAAGAGAGACAAACAGAGCATGGCTGCTTGCATATAAGTAATGAAGAAAGAAATTAAAAGCTTCCTGCAAATGGAAGGTAAAATTTCCAGACAGATTGATCAAGGTTTGCACAAATACACCCCACATAAAGTGACTTCCTTTTAAAGTTCTCCTTCATCTTTCCCTCAGGTAAAATTTGATTTAACGTACTGGTGTTTGCCTTTTTGATAAGAAATGGCATTATCTGAATATAAAGGTGCTGTTTATTTTTGTTTTATTGTTTTTAACTCTGATTTAAAACAATCATCTCTTCTTTCTGCCCATATTTTGATTTAATTTTGTTGACAGCTAAATCAAAGAAAATAATGAAATGAAATTATACTCTGGTTAAAAACATGGCTTCAAATAAAATTCATTCTTGTGGTGATTGAGACCTAGTGGCATATGAAGAAAAACCGTGATGTTTCCAGCTCGCAGTGATTAGAAAAAAATAATGGATATTAAGTCAGCATATCAGCCCTAAATAAAATGAATTCCCCACTTGTCTGAAAATTATAATTAATGGTTTTGGAAGCTTTATGAAACATAAAGCACTACCAGTAATATATGAATTACCAATAAAGTGGGAAAAAAAGGTGAAAATAAAGATACTAGCCCCTTTGTTCAGCATGACACCAGATAAGTTAGTTACTAGAAAATTGACATTTACGAGACTATAACTCTGAGGAGAAGGATATTTATTAACTCCAGGTTTCTTTTAAAATTTCCTTCTGTAATTTTTTTTAAAGTTTATCAATTGCTATTGAATGATATCCCACTTAATTTATTTTTTTACAAATCCCTGTGAGTAGATATAGTAACTACAGTATACATAACAGACAATATTATCTCCACTTTTAGAGAAGAAAACCTATGCCCTGAGATATTAAGCTGTTTGTCTGGGTGACATAGATGCTAGCGAAGTCTGAGAAATTGGCTAGAACCTTCTAATTCTGGGCTCCTCTGTGTGGAAGAGACATGGCACGATAGCACTGAGCATAGAAATGTTCTATTTTCTTACTGTTTGTGAATTCCTACAGCAACTCCCACCTGCTCGAGAAACTTTCTAAGAATATAAACATTTGTGTATCATATCTATATACTAAGATTCAATAAAACATCTACTTATTGAGCAGCTGTGCTTTAGAAGATACAGCAAAGATCGGAAACAGTGAATAATGACTGGTTCCTGCCAACGAGCTTACCACCTAGTAGGGGAGATACAAGAGAATACAAAATATAGAAGTAAAAGCAATCTGATGAGTAAAAAGTGGAGGTAAATCCATTTGCTGTATGAGTCAGATGAGGATGACAGAACCTCCAAGCAAGTCGGGCAAAGTAGTTTTATTAAAATATACAACATCATAACTGTGTTTAAAAAAAACCAGAAAGTTACAAACTTTTAGGCTGAGGGAATAGCATGACAAATAATCATGGGAAGAGGAATATCTGAGGACAGCTTAACAGGGAGTTCAGAACAGTAGAAGGCAGATAATGATAAACTTGGAAGGTTTGGTAAAGATGTGGATGTTCTCGTATATCGAAGTGAGTTTATACTTAAAGAGGCAAGTGAGAAGACTCTGGGGGGCATTGTTTGTTTGGTCAGTTGGATTTTCTTGAATGGGAAGTTTAGTGATCGGATCATTTTGTTAAAATAAAGCTGAACAAACACTGTTTTAGGCTAAAGAATGCAAACATCCTGGAATTGGAGAACCATTTTAAGGTGGCAGTGGTAATAATCTGGGACAGAGGTGATGAGCAGTCCATACTACACCACAGGGATGCGGGGCAGGAGGATGGATTTGCAGACTGCTGTCGAGACAAGTCAAATCCAATTAGGGAATGACCAGACAAGACGGGTAGAGTCACAAATGATTATTTTTCTCCTCCAATTGACTGGAATAATGTTACTGTCTTTACTATAAATAGAGAATCCCATGGAAATCTTCATTGAAGCAGAAATTGAGGGATTCCATTTTTAAGAAAGCTGAGAGAAATACCTTACACTGAAAAATAGTCCGGGAGACTATTTTTAAATATGACAGGATTCATTCAGAAGCATTGTCTAGGAAAATCTCTCATGTTTCCCTTTACTCTTATATGAGTACAACACTCAAAACACTTCTGACAACAGATGTCAGAAGTTTATTCCCACACAAATTCTCTGACACCAGCAGAGTATACTACAATTCAATGCAGTTCTGTTACTGTCTACCTGGAGTTCCATCAGACCACACAAGTTAAGGGTTCAGTCCCAGAAGACTGTCCCTTTGGCTGTCAATTGCAAGGGCCAGATTGTCCCCAGAACTTCTGAACAACCTACCATAAACCAGGGTTCCCACAATCCCCTCCTCAAGTTCAATAACGTGCCAGAACATCTCAAAGAATACTTACATTTACTGGTTTATTATATAATAAAGGATACAGATGAATAGCCAGGTGAAGAGATTCATGAGGCGAGGTCCAGGTCGCAAGAAAAGGAGTTTCTGTCCTCGAGAGTTGAGTGCATCACTCTCCCCGTACATGGATGTCACCAATCCAGAAATTCTCCAAACTCCTTACTTTAGGGATTTTTATAGAGGCTGCATTACGTAGGCCTGATTTATCATTAACTCAACGTCCATTTCCTCTCTGCACACCAGAGAATGGAGAGTGAGGCTGAAAGTCCAAGTTTCTAATTATGACTTGGTCTTTCCGGTGACCAGCCCCCACCCTGAAGCTCTCCAAGCACCCACAACAAGTCTCCTTATTGGAACAAAAGATACTCCTATTACCCAGGAAAGTACAAGAGATTTAGGAGCTCTATGTCAGGTACTGGAGTCAAAGATCAAATATTAGAACAAAAGAAGATGTTCCTAATGTTTTTTATCACTTTGGGAATAACAAGAGTTTTAGGATTTATGTTCCAGGAACCAGAGACAGATATATATGCACACACACGGTACTTTACAATTATCAATTAGTGTTTTTCTTAAAACAAAGATATTTGGATTAGACAACTAGAGAGAAAACTTTGAATCCTTAAAAGGGTCAAGGAAAAGTATTATCTAGTGTGTTCTTACAAGAGAGGACCTGGTAATGTTAATTAATCTTTTTATTGCTAGGTACAAAGCAAATGCATTTTTTATCTAATGGGTGATTGATGAGTTTGACTTCCAATTTGAACAAAGAAATCTTTCTCACATTCCACTACATTCCCATTTCAGATTTAAAGCATAAAGTGTATTTAATTTTTTACCAATGTGCCAAGAGGGGCTCATCAGGACACGCTTTTTGGGATCCATGCCATGGGGCCATCTTACAAATGAAAAGCTCTATAACGAGGCTCGCCTGCTGCTGCTGCCAGGATCAGGTTCTTGGTGATGGCTAAACAGACAGGCGTTATGCCAAATGTCACACCAATTCAAATCGTATTTGGGCTAACCTTTAGGGGTGGAATTGATTTTCTGTAATGAAGTTTTACCACTGAGAATATTCAAAAGAAAACTCTGTAAGCAATTCTAAAAAGAAATTCCTGAACAGTTTTATGCAACGACGATCTGATTGGGATAAGTTGAGAGCCTCTCTCATGGTGACTACTTTGAAGGAACAGATATTCTTTGGACATTGAATTTCCAATACTTTTGATAAAAAGTTTATTTTATGATTTTATTATAATATATATGTACAAATACAAGCCTGTCTGTACACACACACACACACACACACACACACACACACACGAAGACACATTGCTCCACTTGCTCTCTGACAAATGTCACTATTTTTTTCAAATATCTTAAGAATACCAACTAAAACACATTGTTCCTAGTTTGCAATACTATGTGAATTTTAAGGAGTACAAAATTTACTTTCAATTAAAAAGTCATGCCATGAGACATCTGATGTACAAAATACAGGTGGGTACCTCTCCAGTCTTTCATTTCTCCAATGCAAAATAACAATCTTAGCTAATTATAAACAAAACTATCATCTCATTAAGATTTGGATCAAATCTCAGAAAAAAGGAAGATGGAGTGCTTCATATAGCGCCCTTGCAACTTTGGGCCAGAGCTAAAAGGAGAGGTGAGTCCTCTGTTCCAAAATCTAATTCTTCAGCTAGGTAACAATGACCTTTAAAGAAATCTGTATCTATATCTACACAAGAACAAATACACACATCTATATAGAAAGAAAGGGTATATGTGTTTATATAGATACATATATGTGCATATGTGTGTGTAAGTTTGTGTGTAGAGATATACAGACATATTGACAGTAATCCTGCTAACCTTAAAGGGTAGAATTGATTTTCTGAAACCAAGTTTTACTTTCGCGTTAGATATTCAAAAGAAAACAATGTAGGCCTTGTAAGCAATTTCACATATAACTATAATTCATATAATATTCTTGTAACTCATATGATGTTCATATAATTCATATGTTAATATAACTTCACATGTATATGAATATAAAATAAACTTTGAAAATAGTCTTCATTGAACTCTTGCTCAAACCACATTATATTAAAATCTTAATGGACATTTTCTTAAGCCAAAAGAATTTTTCCTTGGCAGGGTTCAAGTATGTTTGTGAAAATCTTAATAGTATTGCTATAAATTTCCTTTACTAAAAAAAAAAAAAAAAAAAAGGCTCATTAGTTTATGGCTCATCAAAAAAAAAAAAAAAAATGTGGCTTTCCTGTCAACCTTAGAAAACAGAATATTTTCGTCTTCAATGACTGCCTTTACCTCTCAGTACTATTATCTACCCACACACATTTCTTATTTATAGATCCAATCTAAGTTAATGCTAAAGAGGACCTAAATATTAACAGATTTATAATCCAATTTTGCTTCAATTCTAAGTGCAGTGATTTCCTAGTTTCTAATCTAAGGAACTCTAAGTTCAACTCGTGGCCATATAATCAATACCCTCTTTGATTACAGCTGAGGAGGGGGAAGGGTAAAAAGAGATCAGTTATGAGGTCAGGAGACCTATGTGTCATTTATCTATAACAATTTTATTTATGCTTAAAATTTATAAGCATAACTGATCATTTATAAACATGATTTTTGTCCAAGTCACTTTAACCGTCTTAAATACCAAATGAAAAATATGTATTTCAAAGTTCTCTCAGGAAGAACAAATGAGATAGAACTCTAAATATATTTTATAGTATGTTATTTTTACTACTACTGCTCCTAAGTCCAATTATTATTGTCATCATAGCAATCAGTAATTGAACATCTACTATGTACCAGACACTTCGGTTAGGTGCTCTTCCCATTTATTGATTCTAGTTTCATTATCCTCATTTTACAGAGAAATGATCTGGCATGCACGGATAAAGTTACTTGTAAACTGGTTAGAATTTTACAAATTTATTTTATCATTATTATCTTCTGAGATCCTGTGGATCACTTTGATTTAGTTGGCTGCTGGTTCCTTCATCTTAGTTTGTTCCTGTTGGTTCACCTATCCAACTTGAAATTATATTTCACTAGGGCTTTGATAGTTAGAGACAAAATATATCCAAGGAAATGGTTCTTATAAGGAAAAAAATAACTCTCTTCTCCCATTTTCTGAGTGTGTGTTGCACATGCGCACAGATGCAGGTATTAAGATTTAGCTCAAATTCTTTCTCTGCTTTAGCCCTGAAGTTGTAGCCTTTACACCGTTTTTCTGCCTTTCCAGAATTATTCAGAAAAATTATTTAATTCTTTTCCACCACAATGCATGGGTTAAACAAATCATTTTATCTGAAACAGCAATTTAAAGAGAGACCCCAATATGCATATATAATGCTATGATTTATTCTACATTAACATTTAATATTAGCTTAATTCTGATCTTTTTGTAATTAGACTATATAGGTTTAAATGTTTTTTAATGCCTCTATATTTTAAAATGTTGCCATTTAAAGACATAAACTAACAGTACTCATATATACTTCACAGCAAAAATCCAAATAAAGAACATTCTGACTTGGAATTCTTTCTTTTTGCCTGGTTTGCAGGTGTTCTGTGGCATTCAAATGCTTGTGGTCTTGGCATATCTTCAAAGTAGAGGGAATTACTGTTTTGAGGAATTGAAAGTACAAAATGTAATTAACATTCCTGTTTTATGGTGTTAGTGATAGCAGAGAATTTATGATTTTATTTCAGGTGTGAAACTGTACTTTAAAATGGTTTTAAAACAGAAATGTAAAAAGAAGCTTCGAGTTCCTTACTATTATTAAGAGATATCCTTAATATTTTACCAATTAACCTATTCTCCTAAGAATAGAATGTCTTTTTATTTTCTTAAAATCCAAAACATAAAAATCCTTTCAGCTAGCATAACTCTATATCACTCTTTGTCTTCTCTACCTATTCTCCATGGTTTCACATAACTATAACAGCACAGGAAAAAAATACAACAAAAATGTGGAAGAGGCAAGTGAATGTGTATGGAGGGTACCGGTACCATTTTTGGTTTTCTTGTGTTTTGTTGTTGGTGGTTGTTGTTGTTGTTGTTGTTGTTGTTGTTGTTGGAGAAAAAATTTTCACTCTATCTGAGGTCAAAATCTTCAGAAATGACATGAAAAATGTGGTCAATTCTCTTTGTCTCTATGTGTTTTGTAAATACCAGATATTCGGATGTATTTCAGGCCATAACTTAATTTTCCACTCTTCATTAAAGTATTTAACAATTTCTTAGCCAAGGATACACATTTCTTGTGGGATGTTTTTAAGACATAAAAAAATGTATCTGAAAATAGAGGATAGGTCCACATAAATCTCAACAGAATTTTACACATAATGCTTAAAGATTGGAGCAGGGGGCAGGTAGGGAGGAGGAAGAGGTCATATAGTATACATTATTCAAGAATTAAGGAAATTTTATCACATAAACTGAAGTGTTGAAAGATTAGAATGCTGTCTAACCTGCAATTCTGAAGAAGTGATAGGAATTCCAACTTGTTACATATTTTCAGCATGCTTGAACACGGTGAAAGAATATGAATTTCTAATCAGTATAGGAATTATAAGTAGGAAACTAAACTGAGATTATGCCAATTTTCTTTAGGTTAGGGCACATGTCCCGATGTTAATCTGAACAGGAATTTCTTTCTTTGGGAGAAAATATGTAAAACTGTTATTGGTTCTCTTTTAGAGACTTTTGAAGATCATGTGGCAAATTACAAATAGAAAAGAAAAAAAAAATGCAGTCTCTGTTTTCAGCAAGCTTTCGGCAAAGTCTCAATACCAGAGAAAGGAAATGATTGTTGAGCATTCCACTCAACTCATTTGACCAGCTAGTCAATAATTTCACCTCCCCAGAAAAGACATGGCATAACTAGTGAGAGAACATTTGTAAGTGAGAACATTGTAGAAGTAATGAGAGAAGGGGTAAGGATTGTTGGACAGAGTCAAAATGAGCCA
>NW_011888813.1:6483249-6492371 GCF_000151845.1 Pteropus vampyrus
TACCTTCTTTAGCTTGGAATATCTTATAGGTAAACTGATTTGGAAGATGAGTCAAGGGCCATTTCAACTCAGGGCCTAAATTAAAAATCAGGCCATTCTTAATGTAATGTATCTAAATGTCCTTCATATGACAATGAAATGGATAAACAAAACCCTCTGAATGAATGGAGGGGTAGGGGGAATAGCACTATATATATAATTTGGTTGCCTGAGTAGGTAGAAGCAAAATAAAGGAGAAAATTGCTGGTGGATGGAGAGCGAAATCTGGTGATATTTGATTGATATAAAAAAGCTCTGCCTCATTGTCAGGCCTTTTAATACGTATGTTTTCAAAAGGACACTGAATTTTAAAACTACAGCAATTGATTAGTGTACCGTATTTCCCACTTGAACATACTGTATATTAATGTTCTAAAATATACACAATTAAAAAGGAAATTTTTTTTTACTTTTCATTTTACTTCAAATAATTTTCAGCAGCCAGTACTTAACCAAAACCAGCTGTATCTTCAAGTCCCAATCATTATTATGGAGTCATTTCTAAGAGTGCTTTGATTATTTTAATGTGGTTTAATTTTGAACATTCTAGTAAAATCTTATATAGTACACAAATGGAAAAGCCTAATCAGTCTTTAAAAAAGCCTTTTATGGCACATTTTTTCATTTCTTTCCTTGTACACATCTTCCATTCATATTGAAGTTCCTGAATTCGTTTAGGGCATTTTCCACCAAATAACTTTCTTCAAGGTCCTTGTCTATAGAACACTTGCGATCAGATGTTTTACTTAACAAGTGCATGTTAAGCACACTCTTCTAAGCTGAAACTACCTGATAAAGATATGAGAGTAAAAAGACACTTAGTCATGAGGAGAATTGAAAAGTGAGGAAGAAATTGTGTGGTCAGTCGAAGACTATGGTTGGTACATACTCTGATACGACTAGTACCAATTGGCAAAAAAATGTTTTGCTTTGTTTTGTTTTTTCTTCTAAATACATTCAGGGACAACACAATATAGTGAAAGAATCTGTTTGGGGTTAGATTGAGGCCTAAATATGGTTGATCTCATGTTGTGGAGAAGTTAATTATCAGATATTGATACCTTTCTCTGTAAAATAAAAATAAGTCCAAAATTTCAAGTGGTTCTGAGGATTAGAGAAGTAGTAATAATAACATATTACTATTTACTGTCTATCTGGCATGCAGTGATGAATAAATATCATCTGGATAAAAAAGTAAACACACTTCAGTTACAGTAAGGTATAACTGTATCACCAGAAATCCCCCTAAATAGTACTTTACTGACATCTAAATGAACTTGTATCATCTGACTTACACTTAGCTGAGGCTGAAATGTCCAGAATTGCATGCTAACTTCATGGAAACTATCGTTTCTTCTCGATGGAGCAATAAATGTATTTTCTTTGTTTCATTAGGTAAGCTAGTTATTCACAGTTCTTGCCAGTTCACGGTCCTTTCAGGGATTCTCCTGACTATAACCCCACTAAATGAACAATCTTGTGTAGACCACCATGGAATGAGAAACATCTGATCTGCAAAGCGGTAGCTCTAGTTACTGTATTGCACACAGAATCTCCTTATAAAAGAAGTGTGATATTGTGATATGATAAGAAATTTGTATATATCTGGTCTTTGTCCTAAATTCTGGATACAAAGGACCAAAAACCCTTGTAAGAGTGAGAGGAGTGTTTTTTCTTATTCATAATAAGCCCTTTCAATCCTTCCTAAGTTTATGCTAATGAGGTGACTCTGGATGGGCCTCTAGGTGGCTTCAGGATGGCAGCTGGTTGCCAGGGGAACCAAAGATGTGATTCTAGGGTTGACATTTTCACCCCCAACCCCAAACTTCTCAGCCTCTGGGGAAGAGAGAAGAGATGAAGATTTAGCTAACCACCAACGCCCAAGGATTTAATCAATCACAGCTATGTAATGGAATGTCCATAAAAACACTAAAGAAAGAAATTCAGAGAATTTCCAGGTCAGTGAACACATCCACATGCTGAGACACTGGTACACCTCGAACTTTGTGGAGACAGAAGTGGTTGTTCATTTGCATCCTTTATAATAAACTACTAATAGTGAGTAAGGTGTTTCGCTGGGTTCTGCATGTCATAACAACAAATTATCAAACCTGAGGAGAAGGTTGTGGGAATCCCTGATTTGTAGCCAAATTTGTCAGAGGTGAAGGTACCTTAGGGACTCACTACTTGCAATCTGTGTCTGAAATGACAATTTTGTAGACCCCTGAACTTGAGGGGTCTGCACTGAATCTGGGTAGTTAGTGCCATAATTGAATTCAGTTCTGGGACACCCAGTGGGTATGTGCAGAGAACAGGAGAATTGCTTCGTGTAGAAAATCCATATATTTGATGTCAGAAATATTGAGTACAAAAACATTTTTCATTTAAGAAGGTTCTGAAGTTAACCTAAGAACCACAATTTTTGTCCATTAAAATGTATGTATTTGACTTGCCTTCTGAGTGGTATGGCATCTGAGTTATTAAGAAAGTCTTCTAGATGAAGTTTAAGGATGTTACTTAAGCAAGTAGTGAGGAATTTTATTTCTTTTGTCCTCTAAAACATTCCCAAAGAAGCCCCATGCATTTCAAAAGGGACAGTATTTTTTTTACAGGGCATTTAATCATAAATCCAAATAACTTTTTCAAAAGAACCAAGTGACCCCACTCTTAGCTTCTGACCACAATTGACCCTAGAAGCACAAAATTCATAGACACATGACATATTCTGGCTCAGATAAAATGAACTTGACAGAATTCTCTCTGAGGAATTTGACCTAAATATACAGAGATAACAAATAAAGTAGTAATGGAAATCGAAACTAAAGAGATAAGAGGTATAGGTGGGTTCACAGACATAAGACTGCATGGCAAGCCAAAGTTAAAAGGAATCAGAAACAATCAAGAAATGAGAAGAGGAGTCAATGGGGTCATGGGATGAGGATGGGGAGGGCAGAAGATTGAGGAATTAGTCAATCACCAATGGCCAATAATTTAATCATTTATGACTATGTAAGGAGTCATTCATAAAAACACTAGTCCAGAAGATATATCTCTTCCAGATATAGTTAATAGAACTTGAAGATAACTATCATATGTGTTGTTAAGTCTTCCTTCTTTCCTTAATATTTTCATATACATCAAACAATCAATCTTTTTATAAATGTGTTTTCCTTTCACCATCCTGATTAATATGATATGATTTATAACCTACCCTAAATGTAGTGGTCAATAATGTAGCCATGAATCAAATAACAGTCTTGATAATATAAATTTTACCAGGAGCATGGGGGTTTTAATCGTTTTTGTATCCCCACAGCACATAACATTTTGTCTTTCATATATAGATCCCCAATAACTATGTCTGCAATGATTGCGTATAGCAGTCCACATGGATGTCATCGACGTAGAAGGCAATATAGTTATTAATCCATATTTCTATAAACACATCCTAAGACCTAAGACTTTGCGAGCCAGTGAGATTCAAAATTAAACCCATTCTTCTGAAGGATAAATATGTGTGTACACGCACGCCTGCTTTTCAGTCTGGATTCCTAGAAACGAATCTCTCTGCCACCAACTGCCTCCTTAATCTCCATCTGTTACTAGCCAGAACGGCCATTTGGGGTAGATATTTTTTTTCATTTTACAAGTGAACTCCTTTAACACAATAGCTGGGGTTGTTAAGAAATGGGGAAGGAGAGATAAGGAAGTGTGATAAATTAGTAGAGATGAATGTATGAGCTTCCATGAAGAAGACATAAGCAAAGCATATGGAATTCTATAAATTGAAATAAAAACAGACATACAGAAAAAGTCAAATGAACACATGCCCAGAATGAAATTTTACAGTGCTCAGAAGCTTGTTGTAAGCAAGTTTCATTTTATAATGATTACGATGAAAACCCATACTTACGTCTATCTGTAGAAGATCTTATCTAATGAGAACACATGCTGACGCCCAGTTAACTATATTTTTCTGATAAAAATGTTCATTGTCTTTGGGGAAAAATAAAGATAGGGGGATTTTACAGTACATAATAACATGACCTGAAATAAGATAACAAGAGTAGAACTATTTTAGCACAGCTCGAGAAGTAGAAGCCTGAGGCAAATAAGAAAAAAACAAATTAATAATTGAAGATTTATAGGTACTGCAATTTGCTCAGCACTAATTATGTGCCTAGGGTTCTAGGGTAAGTATAAAATTTGACCCCTGCCTTGAATGAGCTTATATTCTATTAGATACATGATGACAATAATTGATAATAACAACACAGTGATAATGATACATGTCTAACCTGAATTGAGCATGTATCACTCTGACAAGTATTCTCAAAGAATAACTAATTGGAATGAGCCTATCAATTAGACAAAGTCACCCAAATGAAAAAACTGAGGTACATAAAACTTAAGTAATTTAAGCATTATTCTACTGGAAACCTTAGCTCTTAATCAGGGCTGTACCATATTGACTAGCAAGAAGAAATAAGACTTATTTCCCATCAGGCAATACATTTGGTAATATGTTGACTGCTGGAGGTTAAAAAAGATGGATATTATGAACCAGAGGTCGATCTTTCAGGAAGGGCTTCACGAAAAATTTGTGCTATGTGCTGACGGCTATGATTTGGACCAGCAGAAGGCAGAAACCAGGGTATTTTAGACTAGAAAAACCAAATAAACAGTAAGTAAGGTTATAGATACAGAACTGATATGGTATATAAAGGGCAGAAAAGAAGGTAGCATGTTCCAAACAAGAGTGAGGACAGACAATGTGAATGAAGCTAGATGAAGATACTGTATCTATACAATGGAAAACTTTGTCAGAGAGAAGCCTAGAGTCCAGACACAATTTTATATCAATCTAAGGCAGAGTACAATAAGTTCCGAGAACAACAATGGCATGTTAAAAGTTACACAAAGGTACAAAAAAAGATTGGCAGGTGAAGGGATCAAAGTCAAAGGAAACCGTTAACAATTTATTACAGCAACTGAGCATAATGTGTTTTGAATAAGAATATGGTGAGGTAAAAAATAAAGATTATTTTAAATGAATTTAAAAAATCTCCATACTGCAGAATATTTTATTGAAGATGCATAAATGCATTGAACGTTTACTTTATCTCAATGGAATTATGTTAAGAAATTAAGCTTAAATGTTGTTAGCTATTCTAATAAGAAAGAAAACTTCGAATAATATGAATAGCCTGAACTCTTTTCAAGGAACTCTAGTTCCCACTCAAATGTAATATTCTCTGCTATATCACATTTTCTTAAGTAGTAAAGGCCGCTTGAGAATATTAGATGTTTCTGAAAAAGTTCACACACAAGTACTTGAAAGAATTTAGAGCCCATTTTAGTGAACAAAAACTGAAAGGTTTTGATTGCCATGTTATCAACCTGAAATAGTTAATGACATTTATCACCAGGAAATAGTTTAAAAGAGGATGAAAATGAGTCAGTATTATGAATTTAGCTCTAACTAGCATTTTATCTTGTGATATGTGCAATAGTTTAGTTTATTAGTTGTTAAGTGCTTTATTCCCATTTACTCGTCTTAGTTGAAAAATTCTAAATTGAAAAGCAAAGGAAAATAAGTATTATGACTTGAGGACTTGTGTTGAATTGTGAGAAAACAAATCATCCAAAACAACACAGGGATAGGAGCAATGTTTACATATAAATCGGGTGTGAGGCAGATGTGTTAGCAGATGTATTTTGTCTTTTTGAGCAGCTTAAAAGTTTTAAATTCAATTTTGGAAATGAAGCCAACAAAAAAGTTACTATTTTTTATTATAATGGATGTCTTGATTTTAAATGTAATATTGTCTTTTTCACAAAGGCTTTATTTTATATCTAATTGGTTGTCATTGTTAAAGATGCATAAGAACAATGTTTATCTTGTATTTAGTTAATCCAAAAATATTTTCATCACATTTCCTACAAATTTAACAGAAGGAAAATAAAGCTTTAGAACTGTATAAAGCAGTTTCCCATTGTACATCTGGAATGGTTGCAAACTGGTCCATCAGTGCTGCTAGAATTCTTACTGCATCTCCTGAATCTGAGGCCTCTCAAATTGTAATATGAATAGGAATCATCTATCTGCGACCCTAGATTTTGCATTTTCTAACAAACGAGGTGCATGTGAATGAGGTGTATGTGAATGAGGCTGGCCTTTGGATCTCACATTCAATAGTTAGGCTCTAGAACAGTTTTCTCTATCTCGGTACTACTGACATTTTGAACTGGATAATACTTTGTTGTGGGGGTTGTCCTTTATGTTATAGGATGTTTACAGCATCCCTTGCTTGCAACAACCAAAATGTCTGTAGGTGCTGCCAAATGTACCCTGGAGAGTAAAATCATAGCAAGCTGAGAGTCACTGCTCTAGAATATTAAGTCAACCTTTCTTCCAGACCAATGGCTGTCCTTTGGAGTATGTGTACTCCAGGTAGTTACACAAAGCTTTTCCATGACATGAGTTGTTCTGAGGAAACGGAAATCCAGATATAGAACTTCCCTATGTACTCTTCCTTAAATTGATCTATGAACATGCCTGTAGCACAGGCATCAGAAATTTCCTCCTTTCTAGTCCCTCTAAACAGTCATCCTCAAACACTTGATAAAATGGTCCATGTCACAACCATCCAGAATTTTACTATGGTACATTGACCGATATATAAAAACTGTAGGAAACCAAACTAAAGGATGATTTCAGGATCTGAAGCCTCGGTAACAATAAGCCTTGGTAACAAGAAGCCTTCTGTAATCAAGGCACCTAGTGAGGATACATGTAATTATCTTCCCTACATTATTTTGTTAAGGACAAAATATGGTGTTTAGAAACATTGTGTTTTGACTAACAGTGATATATTTTGAAATCACATGTATCATAATACATTGTAAAATGATGTGGCAGAACTACTGGCAATTTTTATTTACCTAAGCCACCTCTTCCTTCCTCTTGTTATTGTCAAAGAAAGAATCATTCCTAAAGGAGTGTTCTGTGAGACTGAAGCAGATAGTTCTCTAAGAAACTGAAGGTGGCAAATGCTTTGTTCATCAAAAGAACAAACTTACAGCAAGAGTCTGTCTATGCCTTATATCTTTTATCAGAGAATTAGAATTTAGAGCAAGACAAATGTTACAGGAATATGCATTAAAAGTATTGTTTGAACTAAAAAACAAAGCAAAAGTTTTCTGAAAAAAAAATTAAAAAATATGTCTGAGTTGGACGCTTGGCCAGAAAATAAGAACTTGATTTTCCAGTTAGATCCTCTGACAGATATATTTTATAAACTGAATGAGCTAAATCTATAGCTCAAGTTTTGATGAAAATACATTTATAGTGCATGTTAAAATAAACATTACATCAAAAGTTATTGTGCTAGCGAAAGTATGTATATACAATAAAAACATTTGAATTTTACAATCTTTTCTGATTATATAGGTTCAACATGGACTCTCTAGATGAAAAAGTTAATAGGCATAATCTATTATCATTTGATAAATCTTGGTGAATTTTTTTAAGAATATTTCCTAGGCACTGAGAAAGTGAATGATTAATAAATTGGGGAGAAATGCAATTCTTTAATTGCATTAAAATTAAAAGAGGGCCTAAATGAGCTATCAGCTGATTATTACCAACAATTCTCAATGATTTAAAATTATTTGATACTTAGTATATATTTAGAAGGAATTAAAAATATGCTTGTTTATGTGAACATGATTTCTTAGGGCTTATGAGCATATAAAATGTAACCGAATCTGAAGCTTTAATCATTATAATAATAAAATAATATTTATCCATACCAAAATATGAACTTCGATATAAAAAGTCCATCCATTTCATTAAGAATTAATTTTCAATAACAGTTTGTATGTTTGTGGCAGTGATGGAAAAGCCCTGCTTAGATCTCTTAAGAAGGGATTTTTGTAGCCTCAAGGCCTGCAGCTATCTGAAAGCTCCCAGTTGTGAATGCCTTCCATATCTGATGCTTTGGCTCTCCAGCCAATGCCATGCTCTTCCTGGACAGCCCTCAGCCAATAATTAAGGGGTAGTTATGGGGCTTGGCCATTCCTGATCAGGGCAAGATTTCTCTCATGGGAAATTTCTGCTCAGTAGTCTCCATTGGGTTGGCAAGATTTTGTCAGATATACATTGTGCTCTGAGGCTCCCACACAATTCTTCTTTCTCTGTCTTTCACCTTTTAAGTATTATCCATTTCCTGCCCTGTCTCACCTTCAATAAACCTCTTACAATTCTCAGTCACTACATGCTCCCAGAGGATCCAACTAACAGTGTTTGATAGTTACATACATATAAAACTATATCTATAATTATATTATGTGTAATAATTACATAAGATATTGTTACGTTTATCAATCAAGTACAAATACTTCTAAAGTTGTTTCAGTCTAGAAAAAAATTTTAAACTTCTGGCTTACAGCACAGTAAAAATTTTAAAAGTTTATTTGTGTACCTACTTTTCTTACAGAGGCATGTGAGTGAGTGAGTAATAAAAGATTTTCAGCATAAATATATCTCTTTAGGTTAAAATTCTGGAGTCTCATTTCAAAGAGAAAAAGGAATAATGTTAACACTTCTGATAGAGAAAATCTTGTTCATATTACTGTTTCAAATAGATAATGGTGGGTTTACAATTGTTATGTAGATTCCACTGAATGCATTTTTAAAAGGATGCAAAATTTTAATTTATAAATGTCAATAATTACTTATGTCAGAAACTATCTTTTGTAATACTTAAATTTATAGTGAAAATTATAATTATTAATTTAAAAATCTTTAAGAGGAATCAATAGTATTTCCCAAAATTCATTTACAGGAAAAATCCAGGCAACATTTTAAAAATCACTATCATAGATGGTTGTGTTCTTTCACATTTCCAGTTCCTCCTCCTCTTCTTTCCATAATCTGATAAACTTACTTCCACCTTCATGGAAAAAAGAGAAGTAATCAAAAAAAAAAAATGTCCACCGCTCCTCCCACTGCTCTACTTACCTCTCAAGCATTGGTTTCCCCTGGTTTTGGGTGGGCTGCACCTTCTGTTATTTAAGCC
>NW_011888813.1:6492726-6496587 GCF_000151845.1 Pteropus vampyrus
TCCTGGACACCTCTTCTTTGCTACCTATACTCACTAGAGCTTGGCAAGCTCTCATCCAGCCTCATGAATTTAAATAAGCTGATCATGCACACTTTTAAAACTCCAGCCTGGACTTCTCTGACTACAGATTCACATCTCTGTCTCCCATCTCCAGTTGACTGTCTGAGAAGCACTGCATTGATCACAAGTCAAAAAATTCTTCATCGGCTCCTTGGCTAATGCCACACTGTATCAGCTAATGAAGTTTTCTCTATTTTCAAAATATATCCAGAATCTTGCTTCTTTTAAACATTACAACCCGAGTCTTAACAACTATTATCTTTTGTCAGGGTTTTATATTCAAGCCAGGTATGGTTCCATTCAGGACCTTTGTAATTGCTATTTCCTGCCTGGAACAGTCTCCTTTGGGATATTGTTAGACTCACATCCTTTCCTCATTCACATCTATGAACGTCACTTTCACAAAGAGGAACTTCCTGGTCATCATATTTAAAATCGCAGCCACCCCCATCACTGTCATGGTATGCCTTATCCTGTTCCTTGCTTTATTTTTTTTTTATTGCACTGTTCCCAACTAATAATATATCACTTTCTCTTAGACTGCGTTATCTATGAATATAGAAATGTTTGTATCTTTTTTTCATAGTATTAAGAAGAGCCTTTTGCTATAGAATGTTCTCTTTAAATCTCAGTTCCATTAATGAATAAATGAAATTCCCATCAAGAGAGCCAGAAATGACAACTCTTCCTTTATTTATTCGCTTGAGAGAACTCCATTTACAGAAGTCTCCTTGGCTAGATCAATGACTCAAAGGTGAAAACACACCAAATTTGGGGAATTCAGAACTGTTGATATCAACTACTATCCTCACTTCATCAAGCTAATGCATAAATTATATGCAAATTTTATATATTCAAATGTAGAACCTTGATCTTTTGCAGATAAAATCAAAAACTTCAACCAGATCCAAATTGAAACAATATACTATTGAACTTATATCTGATTTTTAGGCTATTTTTATGTAACTAAACGCGTTTTAAGATTGCATAGGCAGAAGGCCAGTTTCCTTATAGAATGTTTATTGTATAAATATTAAATTCATTTTCTGTCTGGAGCTAGTTTTAAGTAGTTTTAAGATAATAAAAGATGAAATAAAAGAGATAAAGTGTCACTGACCGCCTGTTCACTCCAAGTTCAATTTAATTTCCTTGTTAACAATCTCTGTTGAAAGTGACGGCAGCAATGTCTGTGAATTTTACTGAAAAGAGTAACAGTATGTGTTCATGAAAAGACAGGCTTTTCCTTTGAAATAATTTAGATACCTCTCACTTAAAAATGTTGAAACACTGGGCACAAGAAAGAGTGACTTAATAGGTTTCAAGAAATATCACTGGAATAGAACTAGTGATAGGAGCTTGAATTTCCCCTATTCCACCAACTAATCCATTCTTCATTAAAGTTTAAAGAACCCGTTTGGCAATTGGAAGTGCTATTGATTTGAAACCATGGCATATGAAAAAACTGTTTCACTTGTGTTGTTTCCTGTATTTGCTTTAAAAAGTTGGGACATAGCAAGCAAAGCACTTTAATTTAAGAAGTGGATATAGCTGAGTCAACATTTATCCAGAGTACTTCGCTCTAAGCCCAGGGTGACAGAAAAAGAACATAAAATTCTAATCATTAAGCTCTTGAGAACATTCCAATGAATAGTGACGGACTTTTCAACACTACAGGGTAAAATTTCAGGACCTTCTAAAGTTCAAAAAAGGTAATAAACTGCTAGCGTAAAGGATGCAATGTTTTGAAAATGAATATTGAGTAGAACTCCCCTACGACCAAATGAGAGATGAATGTGTGGAAGAGTGGGAGGGGATGGATGGACATATTCCCTAACTGAAGCGTGGAGAAGAATGCCATCTGATTCCATGCTCCAGTAATTTCTATATTGAGCCTCTGGTTCTCTGAGCAAAACTTACCCAGTGACAGAATGAAAAATAATAAAGCAAGTCCTTTAGAATCATCCTATATCCCAGGAGAAGTGAACTGTGCCCAGTCAGAGGGCTGCGATTATAGGGTGAGTAGACAGTGGGAAAACTTTTATAACGGTCTACGAAATAGTATCTCTAAAGCTGATGGGAGAGAATCTCTCCAGAAATGTCACCATCCCACATTCCAAACTAATTGGGCAGGGACTTATGTGAACTTTATTTTTTCTGCTTAAACAACATGTCAATTTTACTCTCTTAAATCATCTGTGGGACATATTATGAATGTATCTAAGTAAGGAGAACTAATATTCTCTATGGACAGTTAAGTTCGTCACTCAAAATCTATAAAGAGGAAGAGAACCCATAGATATTCTTTTCTGACAAAATGTTATAGGAAAATGCAGACCCTAACACTAGAGGGTAGCTCCCCTTATCTTTTGTTACAATGTGAAAGCTTAAATGATCATTTCAATAAAACAAGTTATATCAACTAAGACTACAAATAACCAAAATCTAAATTCAGTCTGCAGTTTGGTAGCCGCTAGCCATATGTGGCTATTTAAACTGAGATTCAGTTCTTACACTGGCTCCATTTCAAGTGCTCCATAGTCACACATAGCTAGTGGCTACTATATTAAATAGTACATATATGGGATATTTCTGTCCTCACAAAAAGTTCTATTGAAGAGCACTGCTCAAGGAAAAAAAAAGTTTAATTGCAAAATTATACAATCAGGGATACTGGAAAAGAATGGGAAAGACCATGTGGCTTATCTGGAAAAACAATTTAAAGCATTCATGCATATCTTGATTAAGATTTCCAGCTGAGGCAACTAAAAAATCCCCAGCCATTATCCAAGAGTGCTTATTATGAAGAAGTTTATCATGTTTATTGTGGAGTCTTGTGAAGTGTTAAGATTATAAAGGGGAAAAATCAGTTATTTCTATTAGAAGAAACAAAAAGGAGAAATTATATTTAAGGATAACTATTAAATTATGTCAGCCTTTCTGCTTCAGACTAAACAGACTAAATGTTGTGAACTAAACTCAGAAAAATCATAAGTTTTCATTATTGCCTTAAGTCATGAAACCCATAAATAGATATAGTGTTCCATCAATATTTTGATTAGCAGAAACTACCAGACCTGCCACTGAAAACTTTTCAGAAGAAACACATTAAGGCTTCAGTTACTCATTCTAATTTAATATTTGAATGTCAATCACATTTGTAATATTTAAGTGGTTTCTCTTTGTATAGTTTCATATGAAGGCTATTTTTAATGTGTTTAAGTAACTTTAGTCAGATTTAAATTAAAATATAGATTTTACCACTTGAAAATGTTTTTCCTTTAGAGATTTCTCCGAGATAATACACTGGGTTGTGGTAAGAAATAAATGTCTTATCTCTCTCTGTCTTTGTTAATCTGGAGCTTAAGAAGTAGCAGAATCAAGGTCAAGAAACAGAAATAGAACTGAACCAGGAGATCCAACATGAGGCTAAATATGTTGAAACGTGTAATGAAGAATGTTGGTGAGAATCACTGAAGCTGATGCTCTTGTTTTGAAGTTTATTTTGTTTTATTTGCATTTCATTTTTAGTTTTGCCTTACTTTTTCAAGAAAAAAAAAGACATTAAAAAAAGTGAAGTGAGTTAAATTTTTGGAAAACTTAAGAATAAAGGAGCATTCAAAAGATGTTTATGATAAGGAAAAGAGAAATATCCAGATAATCAAGAAAGTAAAAACAGAACAGTTTGTAAATATGGAATCTTTAAACCGAGGAATGGCCTATCTCTTCATAAAGTCCTTCTTTTTGTAAGATATATTATTACAACTTCTGTAAACCTTATTTCCCAGGTGTTACCAGCCTATA
>NW_011888813.1:6496637-6498398 GCF_000151845.1 Pteropus vampyrus
TTGGTGAGAATCACTGAAGCTGATGCTCTTGTTTTGAAGTTTATTTTGTTTTATTTGCATTTCATTTTTAGTTTTGCCTTACTTTTTCAAGAAAAAAAAAGACATTAAAAAAAGTGAAGTGAGTTAAATTTTTGGAAAACTTAAGAATAAAGGAGCATTCAAAAGATGTTTATGATAAGGAAAAGAGAAATATCCAGATAATCAAGAAAGTAAAAACAGAACAGTTTGTAAATATGGAATCTTTAAACCGAGGAATGGCCTATCTCTTCATAAAGTCCTTCTTTTTGTAAGATATATTATTACAACTTCTGTAAACCTTATTTCCCAGGTGTTACCAGCCTATAGGTACAACAAAGCCATATTTACATTAAGGTCTAAGTTAGATGACTCTTTGCCTTGACATGGCCATGACATCTCCCTCAGTTACTTATGCAAGTCACCTAATAATTTCATTCCTAAGCAACCCTATTTAGGCAACTATTCATTGCCTCCACCAATGATGTCTTATGCAAAAATAATGTTATTGGCAGACCTAGAATGTTCAGGGTGCCATTCCCAAGCTCTTTTCTGGTATGTGGTGAGAGGGATGGAGGTTTAAAAAGAAGTATTTTATCCAAAATAATCTCTTATACCCTGTCATCTGCAGTGCTACATATTTATTTAAAAATACAACTCCAATAGCTCTCTCTACAGAGGGCATAGAACCAAGCCTTCGGATTAAAAACTCTTATGTTATTCTCATGTCATTCATGAAAAAGTGCTCGCATGTTATTCTCTTATATCACCTTCTCTTTCCCTCCAAAGACACAAAGAGACAAGACTCACCTTCTTATCAAGTAAATAAATAAATCCCTCATGCATATCGCATTATCCAATTGGATATCTGAAGACATAGGGACATTTAATAATATATCAGCTTTTCCAAGGTTTAGATACTAATATCTAGTCTGTTCCTAGCTAATAATCTCATGCCACATTTCTGCTGACCTTGGTCTCATCAGAGTAGGTAAATAATGATACTTTCCAATCCACAGCTAGAATGCTACATGTAGGAATCTGTCTCTCCAAATTTCATTGTGCCCTTGAAGCTGGCCTTAAAAGATTTTTCTGTTAGATTTGATGAGAGGCAGAGTTACTTCTTTTCTAACTGCGGTGGCAAAGACTGGGCTTCAAGATGGTCTGTATAGGAGTTATTCTAACAATAAGTATAACAATAAAGTCCTGTTTTGCTTCTCAGTAATTAAGCATTTAGAAGCTCCATATCTATCCAGAGTAAAGGGAACTGCAATTTATGTATGCTAATATTTTTCTAGAGAAGACTTGAGAAAACAAGTGTTATATAAGCCAGCAAGAGTTTGCAAAGATTGACTAAAATGTGGTGTTCACCTAGTTCCTAGAGAAATGGCAAAGATAAAGTTATAGAAATAATAAGAACTAGGAGGAATTGATCCAATTAATCAAGTATCCAGTTTATAAAGCACTAATTATACTTTCTTTTCTTCCTCCATCTTCTCTTTTAAACTTGGCACAGCTTCCAGTCAGGTAACTCATGACTCAGACTGGCTCCCCATTTTTTTTCAGATATCAGTAACTCTAATGACAGGTGGCCCCCTGGACAGATTTGTTGAACAGCGGATTCTACAACTACTTTAGTTCACTTATTCAAGCTTCCCCTGCAAATGTGCTTTTTAAACTCATCTCACATGCTATACACACTTCATAAAAAGAATGGGCAAAGACTAATGGTTAATTTAGTTATAT
>NW_011888813.1:6499588-6513368 GCF_000151845.1 Pteropus vampyrus
CTTTCCAGTGCACATGCCTGCCACGTGCTTGTGAATAGACTTTATAAACTAAAAAAACTGATTCAGACTAAAATAATGTTATTACTTTATTAAAAGATAATTTACTGATTCTCATTGTGAAAAGTAATAACTATTTTTGTAGATATTCAGAAAATACAAAAAGAAGGGAAAAAAATCAGGCTTTGACTTATTTTTCAGAAGCCACCACTGTTATCTGTATGATCCATTTTTTAGAGAGCTGGCTTTCTTAAACATTCTCTCATTGAGACTATCCTGGTTCAAATAATTACCACCTTAAGCCTGAGGGATCAATAAAGCTCTTATTTGCTCTCCCTTCCTCTGGGGTATTGCTATTCTAAATCAACCTATATATGCACAGAAGAGTCATCTTAAAAGGCTATTAGTACCCAGTTCTCTCTTTTGGCCTTGGCCTATATAGTGAAGTATGACAAGTTTAGCCAGGGAAGTCACAAAAAAGAAGAAGGGGTGTCTTTTTTGGTATTTTGTTTTTTTTTCCAGAAAGATTACAAGAGGCTGTAGTATACATTATGTGAACAGATGGTTCTCTGAGATCTCATACCAAATGAATTTGATTGTTTGCCAAGGCTTGGGATTAAGCAGACCAAGATATGACTTATAGCCAGACTAGTTGGCTTCATTTAGCAATAGCAAATGCCTACATCACACTATCATAAACTTTACTCTGACATCTAGAGAAACACCTTTCAAACATCTGCAGCTATTCCAAAGGAAGTGTGTGTGGGGGAGCATATTGATCAAACTGTATGTCCCTCTTCTCTGTTAGAAAGTGAGGATATATACCACCATCAGCAGGCAGCATCAAAGCTGGACTTAAACTATCACACATTGCTTTGAAAGAGAATTGAAACAAGCAGGAGTTATTAAGTGCTACAGATTGTAAATGACTAAAAATCTCTATGTGGATAGACAGACTTAGCAACAAGATGTGATTCCAGCATCTTCAATGAAAAGACCATCCTGCCTCTACTTTAAATTCCCCAGTAGCTCTTCATTTCCTAAAAGGTAAAGTCAGTGGTCTTAGAATAAAAAATAATGCCCTCCACAACCTACTTCCTACATACCTCTCTAGCTTCTCCTTCCACTATTCACATTTAATTCCAAACTGACTGTAGTTCTCTGCATATATGGCACTGTAACCTGCCTTCACACCTTTGCTCATGTTGTTATTTGTCAGCTCTCCTTAAAAAATCAGTTCAGCTGTCACTGTCTCCTGGAAGCCTTCCTTGATTCTCCTCCTACAATGGATAATGATGGTATCCTACTCAGATCCCTTTTCCTTCCAGTGCACTGTATCCAACATCTGTTGGAAATGTTGGCCAATCACAACTCAAAATTACATTCTGTGGAGAATTTTCTTCAGCTACAGCATGTAGCCATTGTCCCCTAGAGCAGGATACAGCAAATTACAGCTAGCCTGTAGCTCAAATCCAAGCCACCACCTGTTTTTGTGAATAAAGTTTTATTGGAACACAGCCGTGCTCATTTGTTTACACACCATCTTTCAAACTACAAGGGCAAAGTAGTTGCAACAGATACTAAATGATCCAAAAAGCCTAAAACATTTACTATTTAGACTTTTACAGAAAAATTATGCTGATTCCTCAAGAGCACAAAATGTGAGAATGATTCTGGGTTATAATTTGTGCTCCGGAGTCTAACACTTTTTCATAGGATTATACAAAGCTAATCTCCCTCCAAGACCACATTATTGTTTAGTTTTTTTCCCCTGTCCTATTCGTCTTCCTTCATTCCTTTTTCTCGAGCACTCCCCAAATAAATCATTTAAGTAAGAGTCAGTGGTTCTGATGCTATTCCTAGGACACCTGCCCTAAGAGAGTTGGCACCTGAAGTTGTTCTAGGTAGCAGACATTAAAGATGGGATTTTCCAGTTGATTTCTCCTGAATGGATGGCAACTTTGGCCTATTACTGGTTGTGGGAGGAGTTTTAATAGTCTCATCACTCCTAACATGTTGTAGCTGTATGGGTGCTAGGATTTTCACATGGGGACTGGGCTGGATACAGGTGGAGGAGGATACACTAGCTGGTGCAATATTTTGGGTATAATGGAAGAGGAAGTAGAACTAGTAAGTATCACTGATTCCATGAACAGACAAAAAAGAACAGGCCTGGATCTTTAACCTAAAAGTTAAAGCACAGTGTAGAGTCAGAAGGCCTCCTTGGAATCAATGAGAATCTAGCTCCTGCAGGTTGGAGGACAGACATAGTTGAAGATCAGAGATGCTGAACTCTCAAGCTAGCAAATCTACCAGGTGCACAAATTTCATAGGAAGGAGAGCTCCCTCAGACTAATAATGTGTCTATATGGAAAGGGGAATTTTCCCTGCTCAAGAACCCTGAATCCCCAGTTTCAACCAAACACTGTGGGCCTGCAGAAGTGACCCACTCCCCTTATTCGAAGAATGAGTTCTTCCTTTTGATTGATGACTACACAAAGGCCTCAAATGGGCCAATGCCTTACAATACAATGCTTTCACCCCTGAGGATCCACTGCCATCTCACTTCCCGTGCAATATACTCATAATCCGAGTCACAGCTCTGCAAACTGAACTGGGGACTTGCTGGGTCTGTTACAGGAAGGGAGATATTATTTGCCTGAAGAGGTGTAGGACTGGCCAGGATGTACTCCGAGGAACTCAGAGGGTAACTCAGCATTGGATCCTGAGCGTCCTGGTTCAAAGCAAAAGCAAGTGGAGACACCAGGGTATAAAACAGGATAAGAGAAAGTTCACTGATATGTAGCCACTCAATACTCTGGCAAGGGTCTTGTGTTATATCTAACATACTGTGGATGGTTCAAATGGCTTAGCTGGTTAGGCAATGACCTGGCAGGAAGAGCAAGATTGGAGAGTCAACAACAAGAAGATCTGAGAAAGAAGCATGTGAGAACAAAGTTTCACTGTATCAAACATGAATGCCCACTTGAGAACATCCTGTACAGAAGTGGCACTAAACCAAATGGACAAAATAACTCAGTGAGTAAATGTGAGCCAATTTATTTACTTGGCTTACTCATGGTTGGACAATGAACTTCTGTAGCCATGTCTAAAGGGTGGATATCATATTAAATGTTATCACGTCTTATCATATGTGCATACAAATAATAATAATTAATAAGAGGAAGGGAGAAAACTTTTAGAGGTGATAGGTTTATGGCATGGATTGGAGTTATGGTTTCACAAGTGTATACTTATCTCTAAATTCAAGTTGAATGCATTAAATATTTACAGTCTTTATTTATGGCAATCATACTTTGATAAAGTGGCATTAAAAGAAGTAGTCATGGTAACAGAAATGGAGACTAAGCATGGGTTCAACAACATGGGAAACCTCTCACCAGATGTGAGATTCTATAGCAGAAGCAGAAAAATTCAGGATGTTATCCCTTCTCATATATTTCATACCCTTATATTCATCTTCCTCACACATCGTCATATTTATAAAGACGTTTTAATTGGGTTTAAGATACAAGGAATGCACAGTTTGATCCTCTTTAAATATGTCTCTTGCATTGTCCTTGATGTATTTGTAAAAGCTGATTCTCAGCTAACCTTCAAAATTCTGCTAATTCCTGCAATTTTAGCCTGAGGTTGCACCATAAAATAAACCTCAGGTTACCTGTTCTTTCAGCTATTTTCTTTAATAATGTAACATTTCATAAGGGTAAGAATTTTCCTGTAATGAGATACATTTGTGTTGAAAGCAATCTGCTATATTTCTGTCTAAAGACAATAAATTTAAGAAGATCATGGGTCCTAGCCTTGAATCTGTATATAGAATGAAACATGGAGAAGGAGAGTCTGTTTTTACTAATCACCATCATTCTGTAAAAATGTCAACCCTCCTCCCATTTCTATCCCATGTGGACTTTATCACAGTCCTCTGCCATTCATTAAATGAGACCCCTGCTCAGTTGTCCTTATGCCCTATAATGCATCAGCCAAGGTCAAGACTAAATTGTAAGGAGGACAGAGAAACAGAAAAAAGCCTGCCTGGATCTACACCCCTTGAACTAGAGGTTGAAAGAGTTTGATGAAAGCAGTAATTTTCGAAGTCTCTGTAAATTGTGATGTAATACGTTTTTTTTTCATTGTTTAATTATAAAATAAATCTAGAAATCCACAGCCTTCATCTGATATAACTTAATGTAACGGTTACAGACAAAAATAAGAAATTCACAGGCCTACTTTTAAAATATGAATGAACATTTTAGGAAGTATATATTCAGAAGAAAGATACAATGGGAAATTTCAAAAGAAAACTGTGCTTAGCTAAAAATTGAGTTCTTAAATCATAATCTGAAGTACATTTTCTCCTTTTTTGGAGAATCATTTGGTTTGATACTTTATGAAAAGTGTTTATGTAATAAAAATGTTTGTATGTGAATTCTCTGTAATTTCTACCAACATTAAATATTCAGGGAAATTCACTCATATTCCACGATATAGATAAAGCAAAGGTTTTGAAATCAGAATTTATTTTAAATTCGGGCTTTGCAAATGCAAATAAATACTCTCTAACAAAACTCTCTGATCCTCAGTTTCCTTGTTTCTAAATGGGAATAACTATTGTGCTGTGATTATGAATTTGGATGGCATATATAAAAGTGTCTGGCACAGAAATGGAATGATCTCGCTTGATCTTTTTTTCTATTCTTCTTCTTCTTTTCTTCCCTAAATAAAAATTAAAAAAAAAAAAATGATTCCTGAATTATCACTGTATTGAATATGTATGAGTTTCACAACATTTTTATAGTTTTCCAAAAACCTAATTTGAACTATGTTTTTATTTTTTTTACAACATGATCACTCTGAGGTAGACATATGAAATACATTTTATCTGATACTGAAGTTCAGTTTCTGAAACAAACTAAAAACACACATATAACAGTAGTTTTTTAGGGATTTTTGCTTTTTGAAGCAAAATGTTATAATATAAATTACCTTGGTCTTCTAACAGGTCTGGGTTTGATTCACAATCCTCATAAATTATTTGCTTCAGATTCCTCATTTGGGAAATGGGTACAATACTGTTAACATCGGGTCAAAATGAGTTTACTGTAAGTGCTAAGAAAACAATAATAGTATTAGTCACTTTTGCAATAAAAGCTTGCTACCTAAATGAAAATTAATTTTCCCAGGTATTTTAATACAAAGTAATGACTAAATATATACTTTTAAAAAATATTAATATTTTTGTCTTAGTTGTTTCTCTTTTAGCCCCTAAGAAGAGCTGATTGAGCAGAAGTGTGAAAAAAAATTGTCATTATTTTTACTTTGAGCTCAAGAACTAGTAAGATATACTTAAAATAAGTCATTAAAGAAAGGTATAATTCAGTTACTCTAATTCTGATCCTTGAGATAGACACAAATGTCAAAACACATAAAACAAACAAATAAAACAACAAACACCAGAGTGAACTATCATCTCGTTAGTATCCCAGAAAATACTGGATTAAATTAAATCAAATTACATTAAAATTTTCATTTGTTATTTCCATCTATTAGATACTTTTGAGAAAGTATCTGGATCACAGTGTTATTTTTTTGTTTTTGTTTTACTTTTACCTAAAAATCCTAACCAAAATAATAATGACTATTTTAATATTCTCAGTAATCTATAGATAGATAGATGTCTGCTATCTAAATATAGTATGCAGTTATTTTAAGTTCAGTCAGCTTCTCCTCTTGGCACACAGACCCAAGAATCAAAAAAAAAAAGCCTTTCTGTAGGTTTCTATGAGTCTTCTTTTCTTTTTTCCCAGTATGTTAATGAGGCCCAAAATACTAATACCCATGTGACTTTCATCTCCATTTTGAAATGCATACCTGAGTTGGATCTGTTTATTTGGAATTTTCTGATTATCTTAGGTTATGATAAATGTACACTAGAATCAAAACAGTAAAAGAACTAAGGTATATATTTTCCTGTAAGAGACTGGAGGATCAAAATAATGTTTAGCAAGTAGGATGATAGATCAGGTCTTTGGTTCACAATTTTCTATATTGTTCTCATTACTTTTTATTTTTAAATTGAGCATTGAGATAAATTCAACTTAGAGTTCGTTACACTGCTGAATATGATAGGAAGCATGGCTACCCTGCCTTTCAGATGCTGCACTAAATTTTTTGGATAATCCCTAATAAAAGCAATGAGCACCACACAACAGATTTCCTCAGAGCATTCCCTAGATAAAAAATTAAGTGAATAACCCTATAGCTGAGAAGTAGCTCTGTCTGTAAAATGTGCAATATTTGGGTAACAAAATCTTGTGGGTGGGGATGGCAGTGTACTACTCAATGGATGAACCACGTGGACATTATGCTAACTGAAATACATCAGTCACAAAAAAATATATTGTACGTTTCCACTTATATGAAGTATCTAGAGCTGTCAAAAATAAAGGTAGAAAGTCTTACCTTCTTTTGTTTTATTCCTTCCAGGTCTTGTAAGAAAAAAGGGAAATTAATACTTTATTAATCTAATCCATTCCTGAGTGTTAATAATTGGTATTACAAAAAACAAAAAAAATAAAAAACAAAAACAAAAAAACAGTATCTTTCCTGGGGAAAAAAAAAAGAGATACAGACATTTGTATTAAGCAAAATATAATGACAATTAGTGGTAATTGCTTGTAGCAGAACAATGTTACGTTCAGTCTTTAACCAAGTGGAGTTTTTTGCTCCTTCCCACAAATATGGTAAAGGTGATTACTTAGCCCATACACAATTGGGCTTGCCTAAAGATATATATTTCAAATGTGTCTGATTTTTATTATTCTCTTTGAAGAAAATAACAAGAGTTAGAATGTATATGCAGCAACCTTTTTCAAAGCTCAGATTCTTTGGTCAAGTAAATTTAGGAAAGCCTGCCTGCTATAATTGTCTCCTGGAAATTACTTTTTGACTTATAAAAAGACCCATAACAATAACGAAACCAAACAAACACACACTTCTTTGTATATTACTTAACATTCTCTCGATGTAACCTTTTACTAAAGTGCATCTGGATACTAGTGTTCAGCAGAACACATTCTGGGAAATGTCATCATCCGGTTTTATAGATTGATTTGTTTCCCCCAAATATTCATATGTTGAGATCCAAACTCAAGGTCAAATGAGGTCATTAGGATGGCCTCTAATCCAATATTAGGATGGCCTCTAATCCTTATAAGAAAAAGAGATGAGGACACAAATAAGATCATTTAAAGACAAAAGGAGAAGACAGCCATAAACAAGCCAAGGAGAGAGTGCTCAAAAGGAAATCAGCCATATCAATACCATGATCTTGGACTTCTAAAACTGTGAGAAACAAATTTCTGTGATTAAGCTCCCCTGTCTGTGGTACTTTTTGATGGCAGCCCCAGTAAACTAAAATATACAATAAAGTTATATATTGCATATTTTCAAGCATTTGCAACTTTCATGAAGATATACATTAAGAGTTTATTAAGGTAGAGCCAGTGACACTTTAATATCAACAATTATAATATTAATATTACTGTTAATTTCCAGTGCAGTGCAACCTTATTATTCCCATTGACTCGCTGAGTAGAATATATTTTTTGTCCATTCTGTAAACGACAGAAAAGTCTCATAGATGTTGAGTAATTTATACAAAGCAACATGTCCAGTGAGTGCTGATGATTGGACCAGAACCCGCACCCTCTGATTCCACATCCAGAGCTAAAACACAGAATAAATTTATTACTATAGAATTGTCTCACCATAAACAATCAAAAAATACTGCCCAAATGGCAAATTGACGGCCTACATTTTCACTTAAGAATCACTCCAGTAAGAATAATTAACAGGCTTCCATTTGTGGGATTTTTTTTCCCTCTGGAAGCCATTCAATTTTAAAGAAAAATTTAATCATTTATATCCTAGATAAGAAATACTCCAGTCAGATTGCTTGTTCAATATACAACAGAATTCTTTGTAATGGATTTGCAGCTATTTCTTGGGAAACAAGAAAGTACAGTGCATAGGAAATGTGTGAAGTTGTGAAATGAGGGATATGAAAAAAATCGAGTCTATATAACATAATGCCCTAAAACAGAATGGAGAAGATATAAATTAAGTATATGAAGAATGAGAGAGATTGCAGAGCATGGAAAAATGTATTACTCTATAATATTAAATATAAATTATTACTTTATTTACCCCATATTAGAAATTTAAACCTATTTAATTCAGTCAAATGTTGAAATTAAATAAAACAAAATCCAATAGCTTCATTCTAGTAAAAAGAAGGCATTTGCACAGTATGATTTTCATTACAACATCAATTTACCATCATGACAGATGCAAACTATCCTATGTAAACTAGAGATGACAAGTTAATTTAGATAACCACATTCATACTGGTGGATCAATGAATGCAGTATACAACTTATTAATATCTAGGTCCTGAAGTATTTAAATTTCTGATACAGTTTTAAGTCATGATAACTTACACCTGCCAACTAATCAATATATTATGTGAAAATAAATAATAAACCTTTCTTCATCCTCTCTGTTAGTTTTTAAGAGAATGCAGATGGACTATCTCTGTTTATTTTTTTCCATATTTATAAGAGTTAACATTTCTATATTTTAAGAAAATGCAAAAGAGGGAAGAAAAGCTATAAAGCTTAGAAACTGCCCTAAACACACCATTCATATTTGGAGTAAAGATTTTCCTTTAGGTAAATTTAAGTCATTCTTTTATTTTTATCATAATTAATCACCATCATTATCTACTCAGTCATGTGCATTCAAAACATGACAGTATGATGTGTCAACAACTACACAAATATGAATATTCTACACATAATCGAAATTGCAACATAATGACTAGCATCATGCCTAAAGGGAAAAGTAAGACTTCCAGAAAAAAGTACATGAAAGGGTTTGGTTCAGTCATATTTTAACTAGAAAGCAAAGGTTATTTCTAAAGAGATCAGCCTTAATCATGCTAAAGTATTTGCAATCAGTATTAGACTATTTTTCTAGGCCCAGGATTGAATATTGCAAAATGCTGGGCTCAAAGTACACTTGCTGTTTTATCTTTACAAAACTCATCAGCTTTCATTTCAATCCAGTGAGATATTTCATAGTATTGGCAATTTCCCATCAACTAATTCAAAGAATGGGCTCATAAAATGACATTCCTTTTTCTCCTGATTGTGCCAACTTAAATACCAAATGCGAGAAAATATTACATAATTTAAAAATATTTTATATTAAAATATTAAGTATTTTAACTGTAAGACTTAGCAATCAACATGTTCACCATAGTTTTATTCACAACAAGTGTGGAAAAACCTAAACCTTAACAGAATGACAATAAAATAAATTTATTATAGATAATTTATATACCATGTGATAACATTGCTTCATTAAAATGTGTATTAACTAATAAATTTAATAAATTAAGAATATGCTAATATTAAAATGTGACAAAAACAATTCAGGAAACTCTATATAAATGTGGGATCAATGGCATGAAAAAATTCACTGAAAATACACCAGAAACATTTTCAGTGTTGTCTCTACAAAGATTAGAAGTGATTCTGTTATCTTTTGAAATATTTCTGTATTTTTCAGTTTTTACAGGGAACATGAAATACTTACATGATCAGACATTTGTCTTTTTATTGATAGCTCTCCTATATATTCTTGGGCCTGGTCCATTTAAACTCACCGAAGCACCTCTGAGGTCAAGCACACCATACACTCTTCTGTGACCTGGCAAAATTCTAATCTTTGGAAGACAGCATGTGCCTTAGACTTTTAAACACTTCATTCTTTTCAGTCTATATGCAAAAAGCAATTATAGAATGCAAGAAGCTTTGTCAGAGCCTGATCAGCATCAACAGCTTTATTCTATTATCTTATAACGTTTTTTTGTGGACCTGTACCAATTGTGTGACTTCTCTTGACCAACATGTAACAAGAGGAAGACCATGGCCATGTACCAGGAAAATCAGCTAGTCATATCAAGAGCTTGATAGAATGAAAGGTGATACCAAAGAAAGCTCATGATGTAGAGCTTAGAGATGGAGGCTAAAACCTTATCCCAACAATTATTCAACCAGTACATCATTTAACCTCTCTGAGTCTGATTTTTCTATGTAATATGCGGAAAACATTGTCTATATCGCATGCACTATTTTGGACATATCACCACATACTCAACACTGGGCAACTTCGATATCCTACGCAGATGCAAGAAGCTCCCATAAGTGCAATGCTATTATTCTGATGTGAAGAAATATATGGCTGATTTCTTGCTTTTTCCTTGCAACTGTGAAGATGAAGATGAGAATAGTTATTTAATATTAATGAAATTTGACTTTCTGACTTTCCTCTGCTTAATTTTGCCTTTAAAAATAAACACAATTATTCAAGTCTTTTAACAAATGTTATCAGCCTTCCCTTCATGTTTGATGACTCTGTCCCAATCTATAACTGTGTATAAATGATTCCCAAACCATTAATTTGATAAAGCCAGACATCAATCAACACAGAAAAAAAAGAAACAAAGATAAAAATGCAAAAGCATTCCAAGTGATATTTGACAAAAATGACTATATCTACAAAGTAATTTAGTTTCTCTAATTGGTTAACAAGAAAATAGATTGGGGAAAACGATCGACTGAATACTTAAAATAACTAATTGTCTGGCATATCATATTTTAAATGATTCGATTGACAGAAATTTTAAAGTCAAATAAATATTGAGTCTGCATTTCAAATTTCCATATATTGCATATAAGGCATTTTTTTCTAAATTACATGTTAGATCAACTAGTTAGAGGGGAAAGAGAGTAGCGGGGAGGCAGGTAGGCATACATGAGGGAGAGGGTGAAAAGAGAGAGGCTTTTAGGACTAGATTAGAAAGAAGTAGCAGAGATGCAACTTGAAACTACTTGCTTTGAATCATATATCACAAAATTACAAGTAACCACAGCAGTAGATTCACATGTAGTAATATTTTCCCCACTACTACTAACTTTTGGTCTTCTACTCTTATAAAGATGATATCAAAACTTCTACTGGAAAATCACTGTTATATCTCATTCCATCTATAGCATGTCTTTCAAAAGGTTGGGGTGAGGTGCCGCCTGTAATGCCTCTGTTCTTCTCTATATCTTACTCCAGGTCATCTCATAACTTTCTTTGAGTGTGACTCAAATTTTCAATTGCCTTTTAGACATCTCCATTAAGGGGTCTAATAAGCCTCTTAAATTTAACTTAGTCCCTGTCTTACAAAGCAGTCCTGATCTCAGACTCATCTTCCAAGCCTTTTCCATTTTAGTTATGGGCAATAACTTTAACCAGCTGCTAAGGTCAAAATCTAGTAGTCATCCTCAATTTTCTCTTTCCCTTGCCTTCATCCTTCAGTTTATGATCTAGTTCCATTCATTGTGAAGTTAAAAAGATATCCCAAGTATAGACACTTTTCCCAATCTCCATTATTGTAGGTAAGAACAAATCAGGGGATAATGTTATTAGTTTTAAAGAAATAGGCAAATCACATCAAAATCACATCAAATACATTTTAGGAGTATTCGGCAAAAATAAAAATAAAAAAAAAACAGAAAAATAATTTTAGAGTCATGAAATCATTCAGCCGCTATTAATAACTAAATAAATTTTGTTCACAATTTCAAAAAAATGAAAATTGTGTTTAACAGTTTAAATAGGTTCATTTGCTATTGGTTTTCTCAGGCCTTTTAATATAAAATATTCATCAAGAATTTCGTAGAGAGTGATACAATATGAAGGATACTGAAAATATGCTTGGACGTAAAACCTATTTATTTGAGAATTCCACACCAGTTCAAGAAATATCACCTTGAATAAAACTTTTAGAATTATATTTGTTTACACTTCCAATTTCAAGATGTTTATTCTGTTTCAGCTTTGTTATTGTTTTTGCTGTTCTTGTTAGATCTTTTAATTTTCCCAAACTCTAAACATTGAAATATCCCAAGACTTAGTTCTTAATTTTTTTTCATAATCTCTACCAGTAATTGAAATGCCATGAGTTTAAATATTATCAATAAATTAAGAAATATCATGTTTATCTCTAATAACTAACTACTCTTTACCTCCTACTGAACATCTCTACTTGGATATTCAATAAGTATCTCTAAGTTAACTCTTTATTTGCCCCATCCCAACCAGCTCCATCTTGGCCTTTCTCATTAGTAAATGGCAGCTTCCAGTAATTAGGCCAAAAAAACACTTGGGGTCATCCTTGACTTCCTTCCTTTTCTTCACGCTGCATATTCTATTACCACTGTAGTGTAAGATATGTTAATTTATGCTGAGGCTACTAATTTCTGTCATTTAACCACTGCTAGCCATATCTATCTTCTGCTCAACATACTCCACTGACTCCCTGATCTCATTCAGAACAAAGCCAAAGTCTTTACCATGGCCTATAAGTGCTGACACAAAGTACCCTATGCTTTGCAGGAAATGCCCAAGTACTTGTAGGAAACTATCTGTATATGTCCACATACAAAGTATAAAATTAATCAGCAATATAATCCTGTGTATCTTCTTAGAGAACCCCACAATCTTTTAGTACATATTTAATAAATGTGAGTAATTTCAAATTTGTCACATTTAAGACTCATAAACATCTTATAAGGTAAGTAATTGTATTTAAAATATAGGAAAATTAAAGCTCAAAATGGGAATCGGGTAAAACATAATTTTGTTGTATGGCTGAGCAGAATATTACATTTAATAGCAAATCAGATTAAAATACATACTTTGTTTTTAGAGCAATGTAGATAGATGGAAGAAGTATTTTTGCTCTCTTATTAAATTGCCAATGTCACTGAATGTATTCTGCCTTGCTTCATCTTACTAAAAAGGAACTATAATATTATGGGCTGGGGAGATCGTAAAGAGTTACAGGAGATAATTTATGACAGAGCCTATCATAATTTATTAACAAATGTAGAATTTGAAAAATATAAATTCTGAATTCTTCAAATTCATTCTTGATTTTAAAAGTCAAATGAAGATGCAAATTTTAAATATACATGTTGACACAAGACTGTGAGAATGGAGTACACTTATTGATCTTAAGACTTCATATATAGATAATAGCAAAACCTGAAAATTATTAACTAGTATGAAACTTGATCTCAGTAAGAATATAATTAACCATGATGGCATAAATGTTACTTCATATCAGTTTTATCCTTATTTTATCCTAAAACCGTAAAGTTTATAAAAAGTTTTTGTGGAACCTTCTACCTTTACCACAATTATTTATTGTTATAGATCATTTAAACCTAAGACACTAATTCCTGTTTATTTTTGTAGAAAATTATATTTACTCATTTATATTTTTTGTAGAAAATTTGGTTTTATTTATTTAGCTCACTGACTGTGACATTGCTGATTTTGTTATGATAAACTTAGCAAGCATAAAACCTGGTGGAAACCACCTGTTTCTCTTCATGTATAAGTTAGGGAAAAATGATTATGGCAAAAATATTTTCACAGCTTAATGCCAAGTTTTTACTTTTTCGTTGATACTACCCATGACATTATGCTGTGGGTGTTCAGAAAACTGAATTAAAAATGAATTACCTCAAAATCTGAGTTCACCATCTCATAGAAACAAATAAACAGAAATAAAATTAAATAAAAAACAAAGACATTGAAATTCTATCTTGTTAGTAATTTATAAAAATCATGCCTATAT
>NW_011888813.1:6513418-6517145 GCF_000151845.1 Pteropus vampyrus
TTGGTTTTATTTATTTAGCTCACTGACTGTGACATTGCTGATTTTGTTATGATAAACTTAGCAAGCATAAAACCTGGTGGAAACCACCTGTTTCTCTTCATGTATAAGTTAGGGAAAAATGATTATGGCAAAAATATTTTCACAGCTTAATGCCAAGTTTTTACTTTTTCGTTGATACTACCCATGACATTATGCTGTGGGTGTTCAGAAAACTGAATTAAAAATGAATTACCTCAAAATCTGAGTTCACCATCTCATAGAAACAAATAAACAGAAATAAAATTAAATAAAAAACAAAGACATTGAAATTCTATCTTGTTAGTAATTTATAAAAATCATGCCTATATGTGAGGGTTGATCTCAATTACCCTGATGATTTTCTTCATGTTTGCTTTCAATTTGCCATTGAAGCCTGAATGTTTTTGTCAAATATCCAACTATTCCATTGCAAGAATTGGTAGTCTATCTGAAAATCTGAACTTGCTTAAAATTTTACTAATAATGATAATTAGATGAAGAATTTATCAAATGTTTGCATTTGCATTAATGTTTGGGGATATTGGAAAACATTTCACAATCTCCACTGTTCAAAGAAAAACATTGTCTTTCCCTTTAATACCCAAATCATTTACTTTTTTTGGAAATGTTTTCACCCAAAGAAAAAGGTTTTCATTTAGAAATGTAAACATTTTCGCTGTTAGGGTGGTACTAAATAAAAGATTCACTGATTGCTTTAAATGAGCCATTCAGAAAACCTGGCCAATGTAGACACAGTCAGCTGGTATTCTACAATGTGTCAAAGCGTTTCACCATCTTTGGTGCTTTGTAAATCACACAAGCGATTGGAGTAAATTAAGTCAAGCTTTTTCATGAGAAACCAGATGTTGTACCTCTACTGAGTTTTACTTCAGAAAACAATGCATTATTAAGTCACTATGAACCATGCAATCAGGAAGAAATATTGCATCTGGCTGTCAAAATTTATGCCTAGTTTCAACCTGCTACAATATAATGTCTTAAAGGTAACACTTAATCCCCACTAACAGAAGTCTAGAATGACACAGGACAATTACTGAATTTTCTAAATTCATACACAATTTCCAAGGATGTGTGATGGACCATAGAATAAAGTCAAAAGCAATTCAAGTAGACGTAAGAAATAAACTGGGGTACCTAACATGAAACAGGGTGTGCGTGTGTGTGTGTGTGTGAGAGCGCGCATGCACACAAGTGTGCGTGTACTCACATGTAGCAAAGAGCCCATCTCAATAAAATTAACTGGAATCAGAGATCTAACTCAGCCAGGGCACTCAGATTGTAGAGGAAAAACAATCAAACAGTGTAGAATAAAGAGACAAAAAAAGAAGGGAGCTTAGATAAAGGGAAAAATGGAAGGAAACAAAGACAGGAAAGAAGAATGGGAAGGAGAAAAGGAGAGAAAGAAGCGTCGAGGGAGAAAAGAAAAGAGGGAAGAATGAAGAAAGGAAAGAAGAGAGAGAGAGAAAAGAAAAAAAACATTTAGAAGGTGGGAGCATATTTATCAACTTTAAGTCCAAGTCTTCCCAGACTGAAGCTATCAATAAATGCATTTTCTTATCCACAGGTTCTAAATTACTAAGATAATTGTCCCCACGAGAAAATCCTAGCTCGTCTGGGCATCCTCAAAGGAGTGCCTCACATGAGCAAACTACTTTTCCAGTACAGTCACCACACAGGGTCTGCCCTGTCCCTCTCTTCTTTCTGTTGTGCCTACATGTCCCCTACCATGCCTATGAAACCAAATGCTGGAGCCTTCCTGATTTGCCTATTCTGTGACCTCCAAGGATTTTTTTTCCTAAAGATGCTAATTTATGTTGTACAAGGCATATTCCATGTGTCTCAAGGTATTCCAATATACCTTGAAATACAAAGTATTGATGCTCTGTGTGAAAGAAGAGGAGAATGAGCTTCTCTAAGTGTCGTATATCGTGGAACACTGGACATGACAGATGATTGTTAGGCTAGGTGACATAATCTTTCTTCAATGGATAAGTCAGCCTAGGGTGCCTTCTTCTAGGCCAGAGGAAATCAAATCTAACTCAAAGAGCTGGCCATGAAATGCAATTTCTCACATCTTAGTCTTCCACTATTAATATCATCTCCTACTCCCAAAGTCTTTCCTCTACAAATTTTCAAAAAACAAAAATGTCCTCACATGTCAGTAGATGTAGAGATACAGGGAAAAAGATGCTTATGTGCCAGAAAGTTTGTACCAATAGCATCTTGAATCAGATAATTACATTCATACATACCTAATTATACATGTATTTATAATTTCTCAACACCACACTCTTGGTATTATAATTTCAGTTATACATGAAGCCCTGTTCCTAAAGATTTTATGGAAGGAGGAAGAAGACATTTCAAACTACCATTTTCTAAGGGAGGAAAGTACTGACAATAACATTTTAGACATATTTTTATTTTTCTAAAATGAGTTCATTAATTGCTTTAGTAAATGTACTAGTCATCTAAATCAGCTAAGTAAAAAACTACCCTAATGCATAATAGTTTAGAACAATGAACATTCACTATTACACTATTTGTGTGGGTCAGGAATTCAGAGGCAGTTTTGCCAAGTGGTTGTGGCTCAGATTCTTTCATGAAATTGCAGTCAAGGTGTTTGTTGGTCAGGGCTGCAGTCATCTAAAGGCATGACAGGGGCTGGAAAACATGTTTCCAAGATGGTTCACTCACACAGCTGTTGGCAGGAGGCCTCCTGTTCTTGACATGTGGACTTCTCTATAGGATTGATCCAGCATCCTCACAGCACACAGCTGCTTTCCCAGGAGTGATTTGGCCAAGAGAAACCAAAAAGGAAGCCACAATGCCTTTTATATGCTTGTCTCACAAGGCATACCCATCACTTTGGCTACATCCTCTTTATTAGAAGTTAGTTTCTAAGTCTAGTCTGCATTTAAGGAGAGAGGAATTAAGTTGCACCACTTGCTAAACTTTTGGCTATATTTTAAAAACGCATGGGAGGAATATGTAAAGTATTTGACAAATGCTCAGGAATATATATATAGCCAAGGTTGGATAAATCCAGATTTCCATCACTGGAGATTCAGTCTAAGATACTGTTCTTTGAGAGTAGGAAGAAAATATTTTAATGAAAAACAGTATAATTTGGCTAATGTCTATACTTCATGTGTAGAAAGTTTTAGCCTATTTCAAGTCTTTATTTGACTGACGGAGAGACAGATCCCATCCTCAATCCTCTGTCATTTTTGTTGTCGTTTGTATATCCATCATTCTTTTTCTGGTATATGATAAGAAACTCCTTAATTCTAATGACAGTGTCTTTACTGGCAGATGGCAGATGGCACTTGGGAGCGGCCTGGACAGATCACTTATGAGAGACATGGGAAGAACATACATAATTTTCTGGGAGGCCATAACACTATAGTCTGAACCATATTGCCATTGGCAGGACAGTTCAAAGTACTCCAATGGCTTACAAAATGAGAATATATACCAACATAATAAATTATATTATAATAAAAATCAGATTCAGTATTACGACTTAGGGATCCGTCAATGTAACAACAACAACAATAAATAAGCTACTTTACCTTTTCTTTCCTAAGATTAGCAGTTTAACATGTAGGTGGCAGGGTGAGCAACAGACATCTGGTTTAGCAGAAGTGAGCATCAGCAGTGGCAGCACAGGCAGCAAATTTTTATA
>NW_011888813.1:6518285-6523390 GCF_000151845.1 Pteropus vampyrus
AGTGGGAGTCAGAAGAATGATATAACCTTTAATTAATTCATTCAATGATTCATTTCTTCAAATATAATACATTTACTAAACACATGGATTATTCCCAATAATTCATTCAATAATAATAATTTTTTGATTAAATATTTTAGATTTTATGTTTCAGGTGACATTCTGGGTACTAGAGTTTTGGCAGAGGACAAGACAGTGATAAGGAGGACAAAGTTCTGTTCTCATGGAATCTGTATTCCATATAAATCGACACACACACACACACACACACACACACAGAGAGAGAGAGAGAGAGAGAGAGAGAGAGAGAGAAGAAAATTTAAAAATAAATAAGTTACTTTGACATAGGTAAGAAAGCCCCCCTGAAGAGGTGACATTTCATCTGAAACCTACCCACAAGAAGAAATCTATCTTTCAGAATGGAGATCCTGGCACAGGAGGCAGAGGGAATATTTGGTACAAGATCCTTAGGCAAGTATGAGCTTGACGTGTTCAACGAATAAAACGAGACAAGTGCCTGGCCAGAGTTTGATGAGCAAGATAGAGGGTACCAGGAGAGGAGGAGGCAGAGCTAAATCGTGCCTAGATCTCAAACCTTGAATTCAGGAGTTTATGTTCATTTTCAGTTACTACGGGCATAGTGTATAAATAAAATAGGTGGGGCATAGGTTCCAAGTGGATACATCCCTGTGGTCCTAACCCTGTGGCCCCATGGACTTTTTGTTCCATAGGAAAAGGCAGAGCTAGAGCAGGTCCAGAGTGGGGTCTTCTATAGCACAGAGTCCAAGAAAGAGAACCTGATTCCCAAGCTAAGGATGCAGTCCCTGCCTACAAGGATTTCATACTCTGGTTGAGAAAATGCTTGTTGAAGAATATGCACATATTGCTTGAACAATAAAAAAGATATTACGTGAGCTATAAAAAGATTATAAGAGTATCAACTTCACAAGGTTATTTTAAGGAAGTCATGATCCGTAACAAGACCTAATATATGTTAGATGCCTTTTTTAAAAAGTAAATAATAACAATGTATACATGGTACACTGTCAACCCCAATAAGATTCACAAAGAAGGTTTTATAAAATTTAATAACAAATTAGCCTTCACTCCCCAAATCTGCTCTTCACCACTGACTTTAACATCTAGCTCCATCATCCCCTAACTCTCTGTGTCCTTGGAATCCACACCTCACTATCAGAAAAGCAAATGTCAGCTTAATCTCTTTATGTTACACTTATGTCCAATATTTCAGATCACACTTGCCAACATTAGTGTGAAATATCTATTTATGATTACATTTGAAAGATATGAATTCAGCCCCTTTTATTATCTATCACTGCAGTAGTGTGAGTAAAAAATTACATGCCAAGAAAAATTACTTAATTTATGGTGCATGTTCAAAGGGTAAAGGAAAATTCTTTGTTTTCACATAAGGAAGATGAGTACAATTCAACAAAATAATAAAAAGCGAATTTTTAATTTATTTTGGGTAATCATACTCTTTGTATTTTAAAAAGTCAAACATATTACTAATTTTAGTCCAGTTTGGCTTGTTTAAAAAGAAATTGAAAACAACAATTTGAGTTTGTATTTGTACCCCAGTTACTTAAAGATAAATGGCTGATTCAATACATTTTTGCGCCTTGAATTTTATTTTATACTTCTTGGTAGGCACCAAATGTTCTTTGGACCAAAAGTATTGGTGACAAAATATTAAGAATACTTTTGTCTTCTTATCTATTTCTTGCCCATTTTCTCTAATGTCATTCCTGTAGGATTGCTTCTCACTCTCCTCCCTCCAAAAAAAAACCAAAACACACTTGATACAGCAACTATTTATAAATACACAAACAAATCATTTCCCTTTACTGTTCTGTGGACTAAAATAACTCATCAAGAACAGCTTATGCAAGCAGTTATTTGCAGGGCTCGAATCATCATGTCTACTAAATGATGATGATTTCATTATACGATATCAGAAATTCACTTTCAATTTTTCTGTGCTAGTATATTAGTTAATATTTATTCAGTTTGGGTAAAAAGGAGAGAAGTAATCAAATAAATGTGTCCAGGAAATATAAATAAACAAGTGTGTGTGTGTGTATGACGAGTGACGTGACAAGACATTTATTCATTCAACAAGTATGTATTAATTTTACTATCATGGTCCAAATAGATTCTTGGAACAAAAACTTATTTAAGATACAATGGAAAGCACAGCCTTGTAAAGAAGCACAAAGGCAGAGAAGATGAACTACCTTATTCTTACTGGGTGGGCTGTGTCAATGAAGTTCTCACAGAGGAGAGGATGCATGGATAGAGACTTCAAGAACAGACTGAAGGTTTATGGATTTAAATGAAGAGAAGAATAAATGATAAACAAGGACAGAGCCAAGCCTAAACACAGAGATGTGAAATGCCCTCAAACATCACGGGACCTGAATCTTAGGTCTTTGTATAATAATAATAGAGAATTAGGATGGAAATATTGGCAAGGACCAGTTGCTAAAGATTTTGTTTATGCCAGATTAAAGTGCTTTAAAATAACCTTGACTATATGGAGAAATATTGAAGAGTTTTTAAGCAAGATGTGTTTGGGAAAAATTAATTTGGAAACAGCATGGCAGCTGAACTGGTCAATAAAGAGAGAATTTAGAAAGCTCCTTTGCCTATGTGCCAAAATAAAATTGATATCACATGAGGATAGAAAGTAAGGATGTGTCTGCTTTCTACAGACACAGAAAGTAGAACAAATCACGTTCCTAAACACAGTCTGAAAAGTTGGACTGGGCAGACCTCAAAGTTGATAGGTGACCACACTGGGACTTTTTATCAGCTTTCCCATGAAGAGAGATGGCCTAGGGCAATGTTATTCATTTTTTAGTCACCATTCACAGTCAGAAATACATTTTACTGTACTTAAAGAAGTCTCTGTAACTCCCCACTGTCCAACCATCATCCCCTCCACATACATCTATGGTTCAAAAAAAAGTTTTCATAGAAAACTATCACCCTTAGTCCATAAGATGCTTTTAGACAATGCCAGTTCTTTCATAACCATTTCATTTTAAAAATATAGACAAGTCTCCTAAACAGACTGCATAACCTCCTACTACATGGTGATCAGCAGTATGAACAACATTCGTTTAGAAAAGAAGAGGGTCTGGATCACTTGTGTCCAGGTCCGGGTGCACGTATGCTGGCTTAAAAGACTGCAAGAAAAAGAGACCTGGGCGATTAGTCAGCACCTGCCCAGCCAGCTGTACCTGATACCCAAGAAAAGCCCACTGTTTCTGAATTAATTCTACTCTCTCTATCTCTAGCTACTTTATCACCGGCTACTAAAGTTATCAGCGGTTACAATAACCTGTTTTCTGTTCTTTATAAATCTTCCCTGGTCATATCAGACATTGTATTTTAAAATGGTGTCACAGTAACTATAGAGCAACTAGGTGTTAAATGAATTGGATTAAGTTCTAATTGTCTTCATTAAACACTAATTTTTATTTATATCACTTGGAAAAATACTCAAATATATGATATATACATAATAGATTACATGTAGATATCATAGATTTTTTTATAGATGTTTTCAGCACCAAGCAATAAATTTAATTTTTACCCACATAAACACAAACCAAAAATTCATTTTTACCAGGTAGACGTATTCCACAGAAATTTTACTTATTTATTTATTTGTCTTTTTGAAATGTTGCAAATAGTTCTCTAGTACCAATTATTCCTTTCTTCAACCACTAGTACGGGATTGTGTGGAGATATTTATTCTTTATCTGTAAGTTTTTCTGTAACCCTAAGAGTCTATCTGTGCATGTAAAAGTGAGCCTTAAAGGGCTTTCCCAATCTGTCTGTATAGTGGACAATTACCACTGCCTTTCATAAAAAACAATTACCCATATGCATAAAGTAAAACATCTTAATGTAAACGAATAACCAAGCCTTCTTATTCCCACCTACCCCATCATACACATATATTGAGTTGGCTAGTCAATCTGAAGATTAAATATGATTTTGATTATGTTTATTTTATAAACTGAATTTCTTCTTTTAATTCATTTATGACATCCCTATATTATAATAGCCTGATGGTTCAGAGCATAGATTTATAATCAGACACCTGAAAACTTTATGTCCTATCTGGGCCTAATGTGGTTAAGGTAATTAATATTAATCATTAATTTTTAAATTAATAATAAGCTAAATTTCCTCATGTGCTAAAAATGAAGATAATGATAGTATCACCTTATGGAATCATTATGAGAATTGATTAATACAGTACGTATAAAACAACATAGTGCTCTTCACACCACGAGGGTTTTTAAATGTAGCTGTCATTATTAATACAGAATTGTATGATCTGAGTGTCTGGACATAATATCCATGGAAATGCATCAACTTCCATCTCTCACTCTGCATTGAAAAACTTCACTGAACTGAGAGAGTTCACATGAAGAATAAAGCCTGCAGGTGAACTTTATCACTTCGTTAAACATTTAAAATAGTTTTTAAGTATATCATCACCTGCTCTCATGATTTATTATTGATTTCACAACCATAGTTTTACAAATATATATATTACAATTACGGAATCAAGATACATAATGTGTTCTCTCAGTGTATTCATTCTTCACCATTCTCAAAAAGTAAAAATTTTGTAAACCAATAAACGCTCACCAAAAATAGAAATATGAGCTTTACCAATGTATAATTTTCCATAGCCTTCCACACTGAAAACCATTTGGATTTTTTTACAGCAATATTTTCTGCTATGAGGGAATATAGGTTAGAAAATTTTAAAAAATAATTTAAAAATCTGTGATATCTATTTAAATTCTTCAAGGTCTTCGATTCTGCTCTGTCCCATCACTACAATGACACACGTACTGTATGTGAATCATTGTCCTCCCATAACAGTTTGAGTTGGAATACGTTATGGATTCTTTGTAATTATTATCTTATAGTCCTAGAAAAATCGTTGTAGGGACTAATGGGATTTCCAACATATAGTCCACCTCTACCACCTTGTCCCATGTTCTTTTCTTTTCTGAACACGTTTAGTAACTTGTTTAATACATCTTACCACAAAC
>NW_011888813.1:6524085-6540114 GCF_000151845.1 Pteropus vampyrus
TCACCTTCACAGATGCTTTTTATTCTAATTTAAAGTGCAGGATCTTCGCTCTCATCTCTTGTGTGCTTGCTTTGTATATCTTCTTCTTTTTTAAAATTTCTTAAAATGCTGATACCGCTGTTGCACACATTATTACAGGTATATATGTGTAACCTATGCCTTACCAGCAGGAAAATATTCTATTTGCTTTCCACTGTCCTTCCTGATAATGTCCCAGGTTTTGTTGGCCTACTTACATAGTGATGCGTAGACTTGAAATGACTTGGGAGAATTTTGCTCAATTTAAAGACATTTCTTGATCCCCTTAAGCCATTGTGCTGGGCCAAGTTATGCAATGATAGATGTAGACAATATAGGAGAGAAGAAAGACTGAGCAGCTGAAAGGCAACTGCTACGAGCGGGAACTAAGAGCTAAGAATAGGAATCAATACCTCAGAGGCTTTTTTATGTGTACAATTTAACTGTTTTATTCTTCACCACTTTACATTTCACTTTACATTACATTTAGCTAAGACTCGTCAGGTACTTTTCTGCTCACTCATTCAAATACTTAGGATAGTCTTATAATCTATTTTTATAAGATTGATTCTACATTTCTGAAAAGTGGTTAAGTTCAAAGTAGAAGCAGAGATTTCATTGGTTCCCCAGCCTAAATACAAAGTAATTTTAAAAATATGTATCAATACTTATCCTCCGTGTTTATAATTTCCGATACAGACAAATACATTATTGCTATCCTTTATCTAAATCAACTGTTTTCATTTTAAAAAAATCAACACACAAAACCTATCTCATTTCAGGAATATGCATGCAGGAATATGCAAGTTTTTCTTGATTTTTATTTAGGATAAAAAACTCAGATAGGATATTTCCCCAATAAGATATAGATACTGTAACTATAAATTTTTTTATTCAAAATGACTACAAACATGAGTGTGTTTGTTTTTGTTGCTATATGCTATTAGGAATGCTCAGTAAATAATTAACCAGAAAATACTTGGAAAAGAAAAATATAAGTTCATTATTATGACTGAGAAGTATTTTTATTGTATGTATTTCTTCCTTCAGACTCTCTATGGTAGCCATTTGTAGAAATAAGAAATTAGGAACTACAGTACAAGTCAGAAGAATCCTTACTAGAAAGATAGTCTAGACTTAATATTAAGCCATAATTTTGCCTATACTGACCTTTAACTTAAAATTCTCCATTTAATACTAAGAGGCACATTCAAATATCTAAGAGATATGAAATGTAAGATATGATATAAAGATTATTCCTGAGTGGAACAAGTTAACTTTCAAAAGAGTTGGTTATATTATGTTTGGCATCCTATTTTAGGTTCCATCATATTTGGTTTTTGCTCCTAACAGTATCTTAGAAGGCAGCATTTGTAAGATTCCTTCTCCTATTCAATACATGTTTTCATCAACTACTATGCTCCCAGCATTGTTGTAGGTGCTAGTAAAGAGAGAAAAAGCCAAAAGCACTGTCCTCACAGAGCTGACATTCCCATGCTGTAAACACATATTAATGTAATATATGAATATTCGTTAGAGTCAGTGAAAAACACTACAAAGAAAATCAATTCAGGGTAATGGGATGGGGGAAGAGTAGCAGGCAATATTTTAGAAAAGGGGTCAGGACCATCCAAAGGATGATATTTTATCAGAGACAAAAATGAAGTGGAGGAATCTGCCTTGTAATTATCCGTGAGGAGAGCCTTAGGGCATGCGACTATGTGGGACGAGGCAAAGGAACAAACAAGTACGAAGACCATGAAAGAGAAATGTGTTTATGAAATTCAAACCTTTGACTTATCTGCTGCTTCTGGCCACCCTACCTACTTTGAAGCTTAGAAACATTAATCACCTTCTAGCTTTAACGTTTCCTCTCAAAGGCTTAAATTTTGTTTACTTTTTTTTTAATAATTTGCTGAAAATAATTACAAAATCAGTACACTACTTCAAGTGAAAAAATTAAAAGTTACATCATAAAATTTCCCCTCTCTGAAACCATCTCATTTCTAGTAAGTAAACATTTTAGTTACTTTCCATACATCATTATCTTTCATTACTTCTTCTTGCATTTATATGCATACTATACATACAGCAGTGTATATGTGGGGGGAGGTTCTGTGTGTGTTGGCCTATATATATGGGGGGAGGTTCTGTGTATATATAAGTATATTTAATATTCTACCTTATTTTTTATATCTAACACTATATGTATGTCAGATCCCTGAAGCTATATATACCAAGGGTTAGTAGTCATTGCTGTTATTAATCAGATAAGAGAAAAAAGTCCCACTGTTCAACTCCTATTATTTCTAACTTCTTCATTTAAACACTGAATTTACCATAGTGAATTTTATCCAAATCGGTATAAAAAGAAATTATTAATATTATCTGTCAATGAAGAAAATTTATTCTGGACATATCGCCATTGTGATCTCCCTCTGTTCAACTTTTCTGACTCTAGTTAGTAAATATCTATTCAAATGTTTCCTAGCAGAAAATGTTTTCATGCTTATGATGCTTCTGGCAGCACGACCCCGTGACTCCGCTGGCCACGACTTCCTTTCTCTTTTCTAGTGACCAGTAAACTCTGCCTTGTATTGGCTTCTGGGGCTGCATTAGTCCCACAATCAAACCAAAGCAGCCAGTTTCATTTTATTCTGTTGGTTATAACTAAAGTAATTTTACATCTTTTGTTTGCTTGGCTCTTTGAACAGCCCAGGGCTTTGCAAAACAATTTTTAAAAATGTTGCGATGATGGTTTTCTCAAAGTCCATTTTAAAGTTTCTCATAAATGGCTTTTCAAATTGTTCCAGCTGACTAATACAGAGAACTAAAAATAAAGGGGTCATTTTTTTAACTTCCAGGAAGTAAAGTTTTAGGTTTTAGTAGGCCAAAGGGTTCTCAAAAGTTATTTCTTTTCCTTTCCTTTTCCAATTTCGTGAACAACTTACAAAGGGCTCCTACGATGTTCACAATTAAGGATATAATTTTCTTCCCACAATTCATTGATACAAAACTTGCACCCACAAGCAGCCACAATGACCACAGAACGACGATGCAGTTGCCTACAGTCAGCAGTGATTCATTATGCCTGAAATGTTTGCAATGAAACTTAATGGAGGGGAAAGGGGCCTCTCTTTATAAGCTGTCGTCTCCTTTTTCCATTGATCCAACCACATTATTAAACACAAATAAGAATATATTTTTTTCCCTAAATGTGATTCGGGTTAACACAATTTAACTCAACTGTTTGTTTTCAGCACTATTTAGAGAAATAAAAGATAATTGTTGTCGATTCAGATTTTCAGAACCAAAAGATGTTAATATGGAATCAGGTGGAGAAAATCAGAATAAAGGTATATATAGCCCAGTAGAAAAGAAGCTATAATTATCTAAACACACTATGGCCAATTCAAGTTCCAAAATACCATTACAGACCACAAAACACAATTTTTTACAGTCTGTAAATAGAGTTGCTTTGATCAAACAGTTCCCTCCTGTACACACTTTAAAGAATAGGAAATTGAAAGAAAAACAAAACCAATTAAGTAGAATATCCATAAACACTATAAAAAAATCATCAATTCAATTGACCCTCATAAATTATTTAACGAGCCTGCAGGCTAACAAATCACTGTTGCCGTGTCTCCTCTCTCCTCCTTTGTTTTCAGTCATACTTCCTAGATACATTAAGTGAACAAACATGTTTTCTTTCATTTCCAGATCATACACAAATAAAAATTCCCATTGTACTGACCCAAAGGTAAGGACATATAAAAGGCATCATTCTTTCTGGCCCACTGTTGGATTCTCATGATTACCGCCTTAAATTCTTCTAGGAATTTAGAATAAATTTAGAACAAATTGTTTTCAGAATTTAGAATAAGAGTCTGCCATTACTTTAAAGTGGAATCAATTGTGTCCTCAAAGGATAGAATATCTAGTCAGAAAATGACTGCATTCTCTGAAAAGGCAAAACAAAACAAACAAACAAACAAAAAACATAGCTTGAAAGTTTTCAGTTCATCTTGTAAACATGCAAAAGCAATTTTCTGCACTTGAATTAAGTTAAAGATATTGATCGCTTAAGGTCCTAGTATTTGAAGTATTTTACTCATAAAATTCTAGATTTTTTCATTTTTAATTATACTTTGGCACTTGGTGATAGCATTATGGTATAAACACCTTAAAATACTCAACACAATAGCTTAGAAGGCAGAGCTTTCATATAAAAGCAATTAAAAGATTCCTCTAGCCAGTAAGAGGAGTCAGAATGGATTCTTAGATGTTCTGAGATTGCATTCTTTATCCTCTTTTCTTTCTTTGCTACTTTGTTATTCTTTTCTAAATACCTTTCATTCATTTACTTGTTCAACAAGTATTTACCCAAGACGCATATTTGGTACTAGGCACTATTCCAGACCCCTTGGATACGGGAAGAAAAACGAGACAAAAGTTGCTACCATTACATTTGAATGTAAACAAAAGACATGCATACTGAGGTATATCTGAAGATGATAAATATCTGGGAGCAAACTAAACCCAGTGTTTGGGCAGAGGGTGCAGGAGGCAGAGCTGACTGTAATTATAATCACGGTGGTCTAAGGGTGCCGTTTGTCCCTGGGGACCGAAGAGTTGGTTAGCTCAACTTAGAGAAACGAACATTCTCCTGTGGTCACAGGCCTACAACTCAAGCAGATCCATTTCACCTTTACAAGCACGCAGACATGGATATTTATCCCACACAGCTGTTAATTACATGTGGCTTTTCCCATGATTAATTAAATGTGGCCTTGACCTTTGTCTTTTCCCTGCTTCATGTTACAATCTGCACCGAGCCAAACCATTTTTTAAAATGGATTCTTACTGTCCCTTTGGTACTCTTGGTGGTATTCAATTACATTTTTCAATTTTCTTGTTTTGCTTCTTTCGGTGAGAGACACCTAGTACTAATGTGAATTTGCTATCTGAAAAATTATTCATTTTCTTATCCAATCTCCTGTAGTTGACAGGTTGTTCCATTTTGCAGTAGAACACATGATTTTACAAAGCATATCTTGTCTCCTAAGGTCATCAGAGAGCTTTAATAGAAATCAGTTATCATTGCACACAGTGGTTGTCAATCCTGGCTTCATTTTTGCATCACCTAGGTAACTTGAAAAATATTGATGCCTGGACCTCACATCAAGAGAGTTTCGTTCTATTGTCTGAGGTGGGACTCCAGCTATAATATTTTCAAAGGTCTCCCTAAGTGCTTCTATTGTGTGGTCAAGGAATATGAGAAACTAGGATGAGCTTTTTTGCTCAAAGTAAGCTAGCAATGCCAGCATAACCTGAGAGCTTTTTTAGAAATGCGGAATTACAGGGCCCATCCCAGAACCTCTAAGTCAGAATCTGTATTTTTCACAAGATCCTAGGTAATTTATATGCATGCTAAAGTTTAAGAAGTACTGCTCTAGACAGACACTTTCATTGTGTAGATAAGCTAATTAAGAGAAGAGAAGTTACACCATTGGCCCTAAGCTGGTCGGTTGGTGGTGGGTGTGGTTAACTAGGAGAGAGCTGGGTTGAGAAGCCGGGTATTAATGTTTCTCAATCTTAAACTGTTTCACTTTGCCACATATGCTCTTTAGCACAAAGGACTGTCAATTTTGTAAGTGACTGGGACCTTGATGGAAATTGGAGAAAAATCCTGCATGGACTGATTAAGAAAAGAACACCGTACATTACTGTTAAGTAAGAATTATAAAATACTTTAAAAGAGATATTTTAAAAGTGATTAAAAATACTTTAATAGAAGAAAGTCCTGAGTAATTAATACTGTTAATTTGGTCCTATTCTAATGTATAGAATTTTGCTTGTCATAAAGATCTTGTACAAACCTTTAGAAATAGTTATGCCAATCATATAATGTTTTCTCAGGTAGACTCCTATATCATATTTCTTTCACTTAGTTTTACTTGGTTAATCCTTTTATGAGAAATTGAACAAAAGTAAACCTTTTGTACCATGAAGCATAAATTCCAAGGTAGTAGAGTTAGCTTTAATGCTATTTTACTCTTGAGAAGTTATTTGACTGATGTTAAAACATTTGTATGTAGTTAGGGCATATGGCATTCTCTAAAAAACCTTTTTTCACCACAGAAAATGCCTAATCTGTACCTATCCGGCTCCATTTATTACCAAAAGTAAAGATCACTGAACTGAGAGCAGGTGTCCTGTTAATAAGAACTGGCTATAACACTTTTGTGCGGGCATTTCAGTTTTTAAATCTTAAAAGAGGAATAATGGCTACATGTCACCCAGCACCACAAACAAGAAAAATTTGAAAAATCTATTTTTAAAGAACAAACCTAGCTATACTTAAGTGAAGTAAATTCAGTTCAAATGAGGTAATTCTGTCATTTACCATAAGTCAAAATTATATTAAAATGTTCTCGTGTGAAGGCACAGTGTTGTGATCTAGTATATACCAGTATTTCCTCTTAAATTTTTGGTCATTATTAATTTAAATAAGCAATGATTTGAGTCTTTCTTGAGTGCTGTAGATTTCCATTTTTCCCCCAATGAAACTTGAAAAATAATTATTCTCTAAGATAGTGTCATTTTGTCTTATCTGAGCTATTAATCATCTTCACTGATTCTGGATGAACTGTCTCTAGTAGTTAAATCTATGCCAAATTAATTTCACATCAAACATGTCTTTCTGTAAGTGTATCTTTCATCTATATCCTTGATTATAGGTACATATGATTTTTCTCATAATTTACTCTCTATTTGGCCCTCATATTTTTTCTTATTCTCACTCTTGGGATATGTTTTACTGTTTGAATCTAAGAATACCATTAAACTGTTTCTAAGTCATAGATTGCAAATCAGAACCGGTTGTGCTGAATTCAGAGCAAGCATAAAAATGTCCCTAAAGAACAAAACTGACCCTTTAGGAGATAATGAACACTGCTTCCTACTTTCAATAATACATTTGAAACCTCAAACTTAAAATTAAGATCCAAATTTTATTCAAATTATTTTTAAATAAAAACGCATATAAACAGTTGTGATATGCAAGCTGTCAATTTAAAAACAGCTTGAAGTAAGTATTACTTCCTTCTCTCAATAGCGGCCTTTGTTAACTATGGAAAATAGAAAAAGAAGAAGGGGGTACAGGATGGAGAAATGGAGACAGAAAAACAGATTTGTGGAGAAAGGAAGAGACAAAAAGGGAGGAGGTGGCCAGGTACCATTTCAAAATCGGAAAACTTCAATAGTTAGAAGCAGGCATTAGAAACATATAAATATCCTTTGATTACTGAGTGGGTTGCTTTAAATATCTCTGCTTATATATAATGGCCCACACAAATTACATTAAAAGAACATTACAGCTGTTTCAGGAAACTCACAGTTCAGGGTGAAATATACCATATGTCTTCAATACCTACACACGGCAGGGGGCATTAAGGCAGCTATTAGGCTGACTCCCTGTTGTGCCTAGGTACTGATGGACAGATGGTGCCTTTCACTCTTGACTCAAGTTTCCTTCCTTTCATTGTTTCCTGTAGCCGCTTGAGCGTCTTCTGAATGTTGTTCTTCAGTCTAAGGAAATTGAGTCTTCACCAGCAGATAGCCCCCCACTACAACACAGGCATATGCATGAGCTTCTTCTTGCTCAAAGTAATTTTTTCCCTATGTAACTTACTGTATTTGGCAATACAAACCCATGACTAAGCAATCTGGGAACAAATTAAACATATAACGATGACGACATTGCTATATGGGGGCTGTAAAATGGAACAAGGTGTTATCTCTAAATTAAAGATGGAAATGTTATAGATAACGAAAGAGAAAACAAACAAAAAATGTGGTTAACCATGGATTAGTCGGAATGAAAAACAAGGAATTCACGTTTTTCACCACCTGAAGCAAATGCATTTTCTCATACTCATTCCTAATATTCAAGAAGCCACTTTCCAGCCTGCTGAAGCTAACAATATAAGAATCATCTCCTCCTTTTTTCTCTCTTGTGCAAGCAGACATGACATCTATACATTCTCATGAGTTTCGGTAGGAGTGACAACAAGGGAAAACTAAACTGCTATATGGAAACAAATTCAACATAGCAGTCATTGTGACTTGCCTGTCCTATAGTTTTTCCCTCAGGAAGGGTGGCCCTATCTGAACCTCATGATTCAATCCATATTGTTTGAGTGTGAGCCTGGAATGTGATACAGGCCAATCAGATGACACTGTTCCTGGGAAAGGCTGCCTAACTGTCAAAAAGTAAGTCAAAGCAAAGGACAGTTTTGTCTGCTGCAGCACGTTGCCACGCCTGCTGCAATTCCTGAAACCTTGGCAGCCATGTTGGACACTGGAGGACAGTCATTAAAGCACAAAGAAGGAGAAAACTTTCACTTTGATCCTTGTTCACAGCGTCAAGGCCCTGATCAGGTCAAATCTAGAACTTCCTACTACTACTTCTTGACATATATTTAAACCAGTTGAACTAAGTTAAGATTTTTTTTTCCCTACAGAAGATATGCTAAGAAATATTAAGATATCTTCTGATCATATATGTTGAAGACAGAAGTCGAATGTAATACTCATGTAAATATAGTGGTAAATTTCCTTTGGATGGCCAAAGCTTGAAATGTCTACATTTCATGAATATTCAGGGTAAGAAGTATTGCGCGATTCTCTTTGGTTTCTCTAATGTGTGAGACTAGGCTAACACATTTTCTGCTCTTTTCTTTTACAATCCAGAGATTTGTGTAAAGATATAAACTACATTCTATTTAAACTGCACTTTAAGAAAGAACATTTATCAGATTTTTAACCACTTGTCTTTCAGAAATAATGCCATGCTACCATCAATCATGTTTAGTTCATTTGGGCTATGCAGAAGAACAATTAAAATTCTTCAGCATTCTTCCCTCACTTACTTACCCAATGGTCTAATCCTAACTCATTTTCCTCTTACCAGGTCCCTAAAGAAATAGTGCTAAGTGGAGAAAGTATAGAGAAAAAAGAAACAAATAGAAAAGGAAAAGGTGACAAGAAAAAAAATTGAAGAATAAGAAAGATATGTAGACCAATGGGAGAGATTAGAAAAGGTACTATGTGACCTCAGGGGGACATAATTGCAGGGCCACTGCATACTGTGTATAATCTGCACACCTGCACCTGGTCACTCAGGACAAAGGCCCATGACACCCAAAATGAACTAAGAGCATGTCATTATGTTTTAAGGGAGAGTCCTGGTGCAAATGGAACATATGGCTGCCTTTAGCAGAAGAAAGGCATGATCCGGGAGGAAAAGGCATGGGTTGAAGTGGAAGTTCTGCTACTTCCTTCTCATTGTGTGGTCTTGGCCAACTTACCTAACGTAACCTTCAACTGCTCATGAAGAATCCTTTGGAGGAAGTATTATACTGAAGGCAGAATATCGTGGGAAGACTAAATGAGATCGCCCACATGACGAGCATATTGAAATGCATTATGCATATGTTCAGCAAGTGCTCCAACCTCCTGTCTCAGCAGCCCTGAGGTGAAAAGCTTCTGAGACTCACCATTTCCTGCGAGCTGGTGAAGTTTCCAGCTGGTGTCTTCTAAACCAGATATTCTCCTCACTTTCAGAGCAGAACCTAGTCATGAGGAATCAGGCCGCTTTATCTGAAACAATTTTCTTATTGACTAAGAAAGAATTAGAACCCCATCAACTGATTTTCAGTCCATAAAAGATTCAATAGGTATTTTCAAGTGGGCAGAGGCAGTTATATTTGAGTCAATGGCATAGAAATATATCAACCTCACTTTTCCCAAATTATCCATTCAATAACTGTCAAGTTCCATTACTCTCATTCACTCGAGGTGATCAGAGGCAGGCGAGCACTAAATCTCCTCTTCCCGATAGCCACCTTGTCATCAAATGGTATGTGAGCCTAGGCAATGCTGCAGTAAGGGGAAAAAAAAAAATCTCAGAGGTTAAAATAGCAAAGACTTATGTCTACTGGAGGCTCTGACCTCATTCTTGTCTTTCTCACTCTGTGACACAGACTGACAGACAGAAACTAAGTGGCACGCTACCAGAGGCCATAGCAGAGGGCAAAAGGAAAGAGTTCTAGAAGGTCTTGTAGCAGCAATTAAATGCTCAGTCAAGAAACGACTGTTAACCACAGTGTAATGTGCCATGGAAGATGAAGAGCCAGAACAGAGTATTAATGACTGCCTCCATATTTCATAATGAAAGCAAGTCTAAGAAAAATCTGCCAAATAGGCAATCATTTATTAGGAACAATCAGGCACAAAAATAGTCACATGAACATTTATCTATTTTTAATTGTTTTGTAATCCAGTCAGCCCTGGAGTCAGGTCAGAAGACATAGTCCTACGTGAAGTAGAGACAACAGAGAAACAACAAATCTCTAGACCTTATCTAAAGGTATCAGCTTGCTGAGCTAGCGAGGTTATGTGAGTGGTCTGATCCAAATAATTACAGTGGTAGGGCAAATGACATCTTGAACATTATCCATTTCATCCATTAAAAAGTTATTTCTAGCAAACCATATACAAATTAACAAAACCTTTGTAGTACATTTCAATAAGGATTTTTGAAAAGCTCAAATAGCCACTTGTGGCAATAGATTTCTATCTAGAGCACATCAAATGCAGACTAACTGCCCTTCACTACAAAACAAGTCATCTTGAAACTCAGTGTCATACAACAATAAGCTTATGTTTCCCAAGCATCTGTAGAATTTAGCTCACTTCAGGCAGGTTCCTCATCTGTGTGTGGGCTGGCTTGGCTCCACATATCTCTCCTGTTTCTCCCACGAATAATGGGCTTCCAGAATGTCCTTGTCTGGCTATGGCAGAAGCCCAAGAACTCAATCAGAAGCATGCAGGGATATTGAAACCTAGGCTCAGAACTGGCACTCTGTTATTTCTGCCTCCTTCACTGGGCCAAATCAAGTTACATGGCCAAGGCCAGAGTCAAAGGTAAGGAAGTTCTCCTCAACTGTGGTGGAAGATTATCACAAGGTTACACAGCAAAGGCACAGATCTGAGAAGAGGTGCACAATAGAAATGGCTGTTACGATCTAACGTATGTCCCTACGGAACAGATAAAAGTTAATTCACATGCTCATACAATTTGCTTTTTACATTAGTTTCTAAGTTTCAGAATTCCCACTGTCTACAGCGCGTGCTGCTACATGCGGACCCCCACCGTGTGACTCCTCGTCAAGGCCTCTGACAATTATTGCTTTAGTGAAAATTAGTGTTTTCTGATAGCTCGAAAGAGTGCTGAGCAGAACAAAAGAAATGAATCAGACCATCCTTCCAGCACCTTGAAGCCGAATAAGGACTCAAGATAAAGGAATTAATTCTACAGCTATTTGGAGTTAAGATCAAAAAAAGTCAATCCTCAGGATATGAAACAAACATGTGATGTGCCTTTTTGTCCCTTCATGTATTAAATTATACAGATGACTTGCATTTGTTTGACCATGTACCTATAGTTCTTGCTTTGTAGAGAATAGGCTAATAGGAAAAAAAAAAAAAAGGTTCCTTGTGAGATGTTTCAAAATCAGTGAGCTAGAATATTTTTACAGAGTACATAAATTTCAGAAAGAATAAAAAGATTCTAAAGAGAATTTTAGCTTTGCCTGATATCTGCTCAAACTGTCACCATAAAAACCTATTGGTAGGAAGAGAGAAATGGGGAGTAACAAGGTGCTAAGTTCTCCTGAGAAGAGAGTGTCAGAATAAGCTAGAATAATGCATGTGGTTATCTTGAAAACTGTTAAGATATATCATAATTTTCTCTGAATTTTATTAAGCACTTTTAAAATTTATTGGCAGCAGATAAAAGCTGATATCACAACCTGGTCCATGTTGGTTTCTGCCATACAAAGGAGATCTAACAGTGATTTTGTACAGGAAGCACATGCCCTCTTAATTACACAAAGCATTGAATTACTTACAGAAGAATCGGGAACCATATGGCCCATTAGAATCAGAAGTCAGAAGGTAACGCAGACTAGGATTTCTATGCTTTCTAACTAAACAGAGATGCCATGCGATAGGAGGTTCTTTTTACAAACTAGGAAGCAGTGCAGAATTTCATCATTTCATTTGGCTCATTCAAAAGCTCTTTACTTTATTCTAAGAGTGGCTTTGGGAGCACAATACCCACTTTGATCGTTTTGACCTAATTTGTCATATCTGAGCAACAGCACTTACTAGATTGCATCATGAAGTCACTGTTTATTTACTCACAGAAGTCTGAGCTCTTCTAGGTCAAGGGCTCCAGCTTAAGCAGCTGGATTTATCTGTCCTCAGACTTAGCAGACTCTCACTTAAGGCTGAGTGGTCTCCAATGTCTCTATGATTGGATGAAGTTTATCCCAAAGCTAACATTATATCCTATAAAGTCAACATTTCAAAAAAGAAAAATCTTTATGAATACCATTCACCTCCTCTATGTGGATCGTGATGATGAAGGATAACTGAATGACCAGAAAGCACGTGCTGTTTTTAGAAGGTAAAAATGGATCGAGTAACTTTATCTTGAATTTGATATCTATACCAGGATTGACTTTTAAGATCTATTTTTGAAAAATGACTTTAATAAATCATTTTAATTTCTAAGTCATGAGAAACCTATATTTCCTGTACATTCTCAAGTGCATAATGTTGAAATAAGTTTTGTGGTAGATTTTACGATATCTGTGTGATTACAGCCTTTGTGAAGATGGAGCCACAAGAAAGAAGGTGACTCTTGGTTCTGACTCTGAGTTTCATGATGGGAAGGAAAAAGGGGCAACATGCTGGCCTTCTATTTTGCTTCACAAGGAGTGCCAGGATGGAGGACAAGGTGAGGAGAACAAGATCACAATCCCTATCACTTCAGCCTTTAACAGTATTTCATTAAGTTCAAGGAGATACTAGAAATATTATTCGTGACTTTATCTTATTTACAGTGCTTCTTGGAAAAAACAAATTTGCTCTAGTCTTAAAACATCGAAATGAAATTTCCAAACAAAGGAGAGGATTTAAATGGATATCAATAATCCTTTCAATAAGTAAAGATAAATATGATTTAAAAGTATCGTTTTTCAAAGTTGTAAGATTGGGTAGCACTTTTAGTACTGAAAAAGTGCCTTAGGCCATCTCAGGTACCAATGATAATAATTTTAATATATGTTAAATTTAAAAAGTGGATATTGATAAAAACATATTGAAATCAACAGTTCTTTGAAATAAATGTCATCTTATTAACCACTATATCATTAAAACACATGTTTATATATTTATAAAAATAGCATGTGTGTCTATGTATACCATATATATATACAAGCAGACAAATTTTAGTTCACATTTGCTTATAATAATTTTGATATCTGCCCCTTCTCAGGGCTCCACATGTTAAGACTCTTTGAAAGGCAGACATGTGAGAAAGTTGTACGAAGACACCATTTTGTTCAAATGTGAGAATTTACCGACTATGTGTTTTTGACCTTTGTCAAATGTGATCACAACACTTAGTGATTCCATTTCTCACTGGGTTTGGGGTTATATAGGGTCTTCCAGAAATGAATTCCCAGGTTAACTGCTGCTCTAGCCCCTGCCAAACAAGCCCAGGGATCCCTCAGTGCTCCTGTCTGTACTACATTTAAATATACATTGGAGAATAAAAACGTAACGGGAGTGTGGCTTCATGGTGACTTTACCTGTGTGGTCCCCATACTGGATACGTCTCAAGGAGTAGAAAATTAAAGAAGGTGAAGAGTTACAATGAAGTACATTTGTGAAGGGTTTTCTCAAATGTAAAGAAATAAGCACATCCTTTAGTATTAGCATTGTTTTTTAAAATGAGAAATTTATTTTTCACTTTTAACTTATTTTATTCTCAAATATTTACTTTATTCTCAAATATTTATTTTATTCTCAAATTGATTTTCTCAATGCTGAGGGTGATAAAAGGCCTTTGAAATGTACATAATTAAAAGATAAAAATAAAACCAATTAAGTACAGAATTAAAAGTTTATATTACCTTTACCATAATAACATCTTCTAGATATTAGCGTATTAACTAAAATTTAGTGTACAAAGTTATTCATCTGTTTTGGGCTCTATGTCACATTCCTGCCCTTCCATGCCATATCCTGCATTCTGGCTATACTAAACTACAAGCGGATGTCACAGTGAGTGTCTTTATCTCAAACTTCACACCTACTGTGCCTGGATTTTCTCGGCAACTTCCTACTCAGATTTCAATCCCAGGTCAAGTGGTCCTAATTCGTGAAGCCCATCCAGGCTTTGGTGAGCATTAGTTGCTGCCCCTCATCACACAGTACCATGTGTTACCTCTGCTCCTGTGACGTATAAAAGAGAAAATTATTCACACTCATTAGATTCTAAGCCTCTAAATGTACAAAAACACTTCATTTATCTTTGCATTTCCAAGGCCTAATATGTAATTGGCCTTTAAAGGCCTCATTAAGTAACATGTACATATTTGGAAACAAACAGGCCAATTTATAAAAGATGAAAAGTATGTGTCAAAGATATCAATGTCTGTGACTATCATACTATTTTTTAACAAATAAAATTTTAAAAGTGTAGAAAATGTCAAATTCCTCTCTTGTAATATAAACCAATATTTCTCAAATGAAAGACATCTTTAAATCCACATATGAGGCTATAATATCTCTATAAGGTGATTTTAATACACTGGCATTGATATTTACCTTTCTAATGTAAAGCTCTAGCTTCGCTCACCCTATAAACTCCCCGAGAGTATAGTCCATAGAACTCTGTCTCAACAAACCAACTCAGTAACTCACAAAAATAAACATCAATAAATGCTTGATTTTATTGATGTTGGCAATATGTAAACTGACATGTTTTCTCAAATTTTTAACTAATGTAAATAATTGTATAATATTATCCTCTTGTTCAAATGCTTGATATTTTCTAGTTCAGTTAATTATCAGAGTATTTGCTCTCATTGTCTGAATTTCCTTCCTAGACCATTTTGCTGAAAATATTTTAGTTCTATTTGAAGATTCGGTTGTCTCAGGCCATTTCCATCCCACACTCTAAACTAAGTTAAACACTCCAAACTCTGTGTTCCCACCACACTTAATAAACAATATGTACATCACATTGATTATAAACATTATTTCAAAATATGACTCCCTTCCTTGAAAAGAACCATGTGGTTTCCATTTGTATACCCCCAGAACCTGACTTAGTACTCTCTGCACACCATAGAGTCTCAATAAATAAATAATTAATGAACGCTGTTAAAGACAAGCACATGGATCATCACATCGGTGTGCTGTGGTCATTTCAGTAGCATCATATGAGTGTATAAGCAGAAAACTGAGCAAGATCGAAATGTGTAAATGCTTCCTAATTACTATTTGATCACTGCATACCGCCTGAGTCTTAAGCATAAGTTGTAATCCCCTGAACATGGCAGGAACTCAATAAATGATGAAAAATGATGAAAAGGTTATTTTACTAAATTGACTACTCTAAACTTTGATCTTTTTGAGAAAAACACATTCACATCGAAGTAAATATCATTGACATAATTCAAATTCTAAGATCGAAAATATATTTAGGATTATTATACCATACATTAATAGAATATAAATACCCTTACTTGTATGATGTGCTATAGAAACTGAGAGGAAAGTTCACATTTTCATATCAATGTGCAAGTCACCAAAAGGAACAGTTATAGAAAGAAATCTTTACCTATCATAAAAAAGAAAGGGAAATTATTTGATGCCACATTGTTTGATAGAAGAAATGACTGAATCAAAATGGCATACAGTTTCCTTCAAATACACTTATTGTGAAAAGCCAATCTTTAAGTGTGACCCCATTGCCAACTTACCTGTAATCAACTCGGAACACAGCTAATGACAGAAGTTAAAATCTTTGGCACTAACTTAAATCTGAGATCTCAAAATCATTGCCAGCAAACTATAGGACTTATG
>NW_011888813.1:6541569-6544446 GCF_000151845.1 Pteropus vampyrus
TCTCTCTCCCTGCCACCTTTCTTCTAGGTAACTAGTAAACTAACCAACTAGTTATATTGCTTTCACCTCCCCTGCCTCTAAGCTAATTTCCATACTGCAGGCAGAATGACCCTTTTAAAAATGTAGATTGGATCATGTCACTTTATCCTGTTTAAAGTATTCAAATGGCTTCCACTGGAAATAGAACAAAATCAAAGCCACTGCAGGCCCGCAGGTCTGCCTACCTCTCTTCAATGACTTCCTGTATTTTCTCCTTTGGAGTCCAAACTCAAATTGTTTAATTTTCTCTCAGATCTTAAAATGCTTTATACTCTTTCCTATCTCTTGGCTTTCACATATGCCCCTTTTGCTTAGAATGTTCCTCTTTCCACACTTTACCATATGAACTCTTACTCATCCTCCAGGAGTTGTTTAAATGCCACTTCTCTAGCCACACAAAAGATATATCCCATTATACTATGTATATCTTCTTATACTATTTTTATAGCGTAGAATTACATCTCGCATTTATAGAATTGCTCGAGGTCAGTCACTACCCACATAGCCCTCTGTGTGCCAACCACCCCTGCACACGCCCCTCCACACACAACATGGTCAATTTCAAACAGAAGTTAAACTCTGTCTATTTTGTTCAATGTGATATTCCTGGTGTTTGCCACCATATTTGGGAGTTAATAAACACTCAAAAATGATCACTGAATGAATAAACAGATGAATACGTGAATGAATAAATAAATATCATTTAAATGACTAAAATCATTGGGGAAAAATAAATGTTTAGTAGAAAACTAGTTAGAAAATCATTTTACATCAGGGAATTTTGAAAACTGTTACAATAATAATAATTTCTTACCATAATGTATTATACTTACATGTATTTGTTCCATCCTTATCACCACCTCATCTTGACATATAAAAAATTGTGATGTGGAAAGACTGTCATTCGTCCAAGGTGAACAAAACATTAAAATAAAGGACAACAAAATCACCAACCACAATTTTAACAAAGTCAACAATAACAACAAACCAGAAACCAACCTGAAAAGTGTTACTATTTATGTTTATTGACAAAAACTCTAGTGAAGATATGGTGAGGTTATGTCAGCAGAACATAACTGAACTCTGAAGAAAGAAGGTGCTGAACAGTATATTTCTAAGTGCCTCCTTTCAGATGGTCTCAGGCATATCAGCATGTGGCCATATTCAAATGACATCCATTATTTTGCTGAGAAATGGGAAGGAAGTCTTTCTAAATTTCTGTTCTTCTCAGAAAGGCTTTAGCAACTTAAGTAAAACCTTAAAAGTACCTCTATATATTTTTCATCTGTTGGTCTTGAAGTTATATATTAAGTAAAAAGATTTTTTACATATATTTTCTTCACATTTCTTTGTTTATATAAATCAGATAAGAGAGAATTTGATTAAGTTTTACCACAATTCTAAGCAGAATGGGTTCAAAGTATGTGATAAATTTTATCAGGACTCAGATTCTATTCAGGGAGAGAAAAATTGTCTTATTGACTTACAGAGCAATTACTTGCCAACATTTATTTCAATCCATCTTTAAAAGTGTAGTTAAAAGTACAGTCTTAAACATATATATGTTTTCTGTTTACAATTCAAGATTGGAACAAGAAAATGTCTACAGCAAACACATACATTTCCAAACTAGGAATTGTTTGCTCTGTTCCGTGTTTACAAATGCTTTGTTGGCAAATGTTGAACTTCTTATCATAAGCATTCCTGAATAATGCAGTGGCAAGATTGTATTTGAGTTGTTTATCTGTGTTAAACTTTGCATTTTTCCCCTCATCCATCACAACCAGAAAGCTAATTTTGTACTTCCTTGCCTCAGAGCTTTCTGTAAGGAAAAGGAAAACAGTAGAAACTACTTACATACCTAAATACATAAACTCTTTGAAGAAAGTAAACCATTGTCTCAGAAGAGAAAGTAACGGAAGGCAATGCTTTCAAATATAGTCACAAAAAAAAGAAAGAGATTAACTCCTGGTGTAGTTAGAGCATTTTATGTCTAACGGTCTGCTATACATCCCAAAGTTATAAGACCTTTGCTTGCAGGGACCTTTCCAAAGCCTCAGAGAAGTATGACTGCATGATGTACACAGCCAGGCTAACCCCAGGCCCGGAGTTCCCAGCTTTGTCAAAATATCTCCATAGCAAGAAGGTCAGAGAAACTTCCAAGCTGATAACACAGGGAGAAAAATGGGCTGAGGTATTCCCAGCACAGGCATTATGTTACATTGTGAAGTCGAAGGTAAAGTAACAGAAGATGGTTACGTTTTAATGACTACATCATGAATTAAAAATTTTAAGAAATCTTGAAATTTTAAAAATTCTAAATATTTTAAGAAATCTTAGTGGTTAGATAGGCAAAATCTCTATAGATTTTGCCTATCTAACCACTATGAAGTACTATTTTGATATCATTATGCAGATTGTGCCTAAATAACACTATATTTATAGTAATAGTTTGCATATATGTTTTGTTAGAAAAGAAACATCAGAATAACCAATCTGGATAATTCATATTTACCACCTCTAATGATCAAAATACATGCAGTCACCTGACCTTGAATCCATGTGGCCCACCGATAGAAGAAATTACAAACATAAATTTATTAGTGAATATGAAAATTCGATAGGTCAAATATAACCCAAACACAATCTACATGTTTATCTTTCCTACATTTTCGTTTTGGAAAATTCTAAACTTTAAATTAATTGTACTAACTGATGTACACTTAACTTTTTTTTTTTTAATATATGTATGTTTCTTCTACATATATTCTATTGAGACAGATCTAGTTTTTGTGCAAGACTCATAGTAGGTACCCAATTAGTATACACTGAAAAAAA
>NW_011888813.1:6545633-6547407 GCF_000151845.1 Pteropus vampyrus
TCATTCATTTCCTTTTTTTTTTTTCCCTCTCTCTCTTATATTTCTGGTTGAAGTGTAATACACAGGACATGAGGGTGAGTGAATTTCCATAAACAGAACATAATTATATAATCAAAACACAGATCAAAAACCAGTACACACTATCAGCATTCCTGAATCATTCTCTTGCTCCCTTTAGTCATTACCACCACCAGCCCCCAAATTTGGATTTTATCCACTGTAACCAAAAATCATTTGGAAATTAAAGTGTCATCTCAATCTCAATATTTCTAAGTGTCCTAGCCACTAGTCCACCCACCTTCCTGAGCACTTAATTCTCCCACTCATCTCTTGCCATTTGCCATCTCCCCCTCGGTGCTCCCCTACGCTGAGCCACTACAACCCCAGAAACCTATCTTACTTCCTTATGTCCCTGAATCACTGCTCTTATTCTTTATTTTTTTTTAAATGCCCTTCCCCCATCTCAGTCCACCCAATCTCATTCTCTCCTTATTTACCTCACCAGATTGTACAGAATTTTAAGCATCACTTTCTCCAGAATTCTTTCCATTCCTTCTCCAAAGCTATGTCAGGGCCCCTTCTAAGTTCTTCCCGAGCACGCTTTTCTTTTAGCAGTATTATAGCCCTCACCACACTTTATGAAAGTTGCTGGGATCCTTCACTAACTCCTGCAAAAGGACCACCAGAATAACCTGTTGATTAAGAAAAGTCAAGGTTACCAGCATATTACACTAAGAAAGAGCACCGTCTTTAGTCGTATTTGTGTCTCAGAAACAAAAAGTCAGGAGCAGATACTTACCAGGTTTTGGTATGTGGGTGCAGGTAGTCTAAAGTGGATTTTTTTCAAGTCTGGAAACTGCCTGGGGCCGGACAGTTTGTGAAAAAATAGTTCAAGCTTTGTGGACACAGAGATGTGAGGATCTTGTCACAGTCTTCTAGTTGTTTGATGACTGACCTTTTTGCCCAGATAAGCAACCTATGATCCTGAGATGCAGGCTTATTTGCTCAGAAGAGTAATCAATCTCTTGGTCAAATACATGGGATTTCTTGAAGCACAGAGTAAAGTCACACGTTGCCATGCAGTTAGTGGTATCTAACTCGTCGTGCTGACGCCGGCTGTTGAGTGACCTGGTACTGCAGGACATCCAGGAGCGGCTCTGCGTGCAGGCTGCATGCCCGAGTTTCTCCTCCTCGTCACTTCGTAGGCCAGCAACACAACCCCGCCAGCTCCCTGCCGCTTTCGAAGCCTGTCTTCTCTATTGCGTGTCTACGTTTTTTCTCTCTTCTGGCGAAGTGTCACACTTCTTAGTGTCGCAATTAGTCGCGTTTTCTCTCCTCCTCCCTTTATTCCGGCACAACTCGCATTAGAACAAATCATTTTATTTCTAATACATCAGCGACTTTCCTGCTGGTGTAACAGTATTAAAACTGGGTACTGTTGTCAGTTGAGAGATTCAATTTATTAGTTCTTACAATTACAAAATCCCAAATCCAGAAACTATTATTATCTGGTTTCCTCCAGGAGGAATTTCCAGTTTCCAGCTAGCACCCTACGGTGGCAGGACCGAAGTTCCAGCCGGCTTCCAGCCTCCGTGATCTTTTATTTTTTTTTAAGTCGAAATAGCTAAAATTTGGGCCTCTCTTGATTTCGGGTCACAAATTTAGCTTGAAAGAAAACACATAAAAATAGTTGAAATTAAGAGTAATGCAAACTAAATTTGCTCCCAGATCTCTAAGTGCTCATGGAGAGCCAACTTCCATGGTACATGGAGCA
>NW_011888813.1:6547457-6556085 GCF_000151845.1 Pteropus vampyrus
TCACTTCGTAGGCCAGCAACACAACCCCGCCAGCTCCCTGCCGCTTTCGAAGCCTGTCTTCTCTATTGCGTGTCTACGTTTTTTCTCTCTTCTGGCGAAGTGTCACACTTCTTAGTGTCGCAATTAGTCGCGTTTTCTCTCCTCCTCCCTTTATTCCGGCACAACTCGCATTAGAACAAATCATTTTATTTCTAATACATCAGCGACTTTCCTGCTGGTGTAACAGTATTAAAACTGGGTACTGTTGTCAGTTGAGAGATTCAATTTATTAGTTCTTACAATTACAAAATCCCAAATCCAGAAACTATTATTATCTGGTTTCCTCCAGGAGGAATTTCCAGTTTCCAGCTAGCACCCTACGGTGGCAGGACCGAAGTTCCAGCCGGCTTCCAGCCTCCGTGATCTTTTATTTTTTTTTAAGTCGAAATAGCTAAAATTTGGGCCTCTCTTGATTTCGGGTCACAAATTTAGCTTGAAAGAAAACACATAAAAATAGTTGAAATTAAGAGTAATGCAAACTAAATTTGCTCCCAGATCTCTAAGTGCTCATGGAGAGCCAACTTCCATGGTACATGGAGCAGAGTGGAGTGTCATCCCACAGAAAATATTTATGTAAGCAAAACAAGAAAGCTGCTGTTTGTTTTTCATTAAGTTAAACATCACCTGAACTTGTCTAATCAACTCAATTATTTTTGTTGTTGTTTAATTCGCCTGTGACTGAAAGCACACTCATGCTCATTCAGTGGCATTCTCATTCAAATCATATCCCAAGAGTCTAGGAAAAAAAAAAAAAAAAAACTAGAAAATGGGCAGAACGCTAAGATTTCCTATGTGGTTGCTACAAAATAGTTGCCAGTTTCATATGAATGTCAAAAAAGAATGACAATAGTTATAGAGTTTTGCTCCATTTGAAGAGAATTTCCCAGTATGAGATGGAGGGTCAAGAAATTCATCTGCCTGTTTGGTGGCAGCTTGAGAAGGGACAAGACCAAGAATCTTCTGGATGTTCTTTTGAATTAACATGGCACAGACAATATACAGGAAGATAAAGGTGCCCATGGACAGGATGTATGGAGGCAGATGATCTCAGCTTTCACATCTCTTAACTTTTCAACCTCTTGGTCCGTGAGGGCAGGACACTATGATGTCTACTCAGACATATTGTTTAAACTCACTACTTATATGAGTAAATTTTAAAAATATTACAAATACTAACGCTCTAGGGTTGTAGAGTTTGAAGTGAATAGAGTTCTCTGTGAGCTACAAGTTAACCTGAGACTATTTCCCAAGAAGCACTGCAATATCTAATTCTTCCCCCAGTGTTGAACCAGAAGAAATAGGGTTTGTGATAAATATTCAGAGAGCCCAGGCAGAGGCTGAGAACAACAGTCAGTGCCGTAGGGTGTGGGTTGAAGGGAGGTGCCTTAAAAGTCAGAGCTCAGACGCAAGCATAAGGGAGGTGCCTTAAAAGTCAGAGCTCAGACGCAAGCATGAGAAGCAGACAAAGCCAACTAGAGCTAAGAAAGCTGTAGCAGCTGAGAATCACCACCTTCCAGAAAGACAGCAAAACCAGGTAACTTTTCAAAGGTAGGAAAGTAGCCACACCTCAGTGGAGATAACAGACCTAGAAATCCAGGGAAAGTTGTCTTCAGTGGAAAGCTGCTTTTACTCTTTCTGCTATAGGTACTCTTCAAAGCTATACCACATTCTTGGAGCTTTGCCCCAGGAAGACGCGTTGCTACAGCACCACATCTGACAAGTGCTGTGGACTTTCTGCCTTCCTCATAAGGAAAAATTCCTGTTCTAAATCCTTCATGACTGAAACTTTTAAAACCCAGCTGGCTACATTTCAAACAAGAAAAACTTTCAAAACTGTTAAAAGAATCTGGGATGTATAGTCTGCTGAGAAAATTAGAAATTTTAGGATTCGATTCATGCAGAAGAAGAGAAAAAATTTCAAAAGCCAACATTCTTCTGCACATTTTATAACACAGTTATTTCCCACAGCAATAAGGAGCAACAAAATATAGCATCACACTGAGTGATGCTATAGAGTTAGACATGTATTAAGAAGAATAGCATCTGCAGCTTTATTAAAAATGCATATTAACCCAGATTAAAATTACATGGGCTATCAGTCCTCTTGTTTTAAAAAGAACATGGAATGCCAGCTGGATTCAATGACAAAAAAGTATCTTTTTTCCTCCAGCTAAGCTCTAATGTTGCATGGTTCATTCAGTGCGTGAGGGGCTTGATCTGTCTCTGGGGAATGGTGACTGGGCCACAGACGGAAGTTAGACACCTGACCTGAGTCCCCGAATGGCTCAGAATTAACTCATCTCGCACCCAAAACTGGAAATGCATATTTTTCAAGGTGTGATTGTCAGTACTCACAGCTAGGTGCCTTTCTTACTATCCAGTTGGTTATAACAGAAAAAAACACGAACACAATATGAAACAGCCAAAATGCTGCATGAAGTCAATCAGCCTCAGACAACAGAGGAGACAAAACCAGATACTTGATGTAATTAGATAACTGTCTCAGGTAAAGAGATTTGTTTAAGCATTTATTTCAATTACCTGAGTGTGTAGAAATGATTCAATGCCAAAGAGCTCAAAGTTAACAAGGCATTAATCTATTAATTCAAGCTAAGTGTTAAGAAGACTGAGTTTGACTCTAAGATGTGGTATTTTGATTTGTGCAATGAGGCAGGAGCTCTCTTTTAATTTCCTCAATGATGTTAAATTTGACAATATTGAACTAAAAGGACTAAAAGTTTCTGATCCAAGTAAATCACAGTCATATAACTAATATTATAAAGTTAAAAAAACATATATAACAATATAATTTGAACTTCTACAATAGCAGAAGTGTCATTTTCAATTCTTTGTTTATGAAACTGACTCAAATGCATGAAATTATAGACATTTTCTCAGTAAAAATCGTTCAGCACTGTTTCTGCTGAATGAAATGTTTAAAACTGTGTCACAAAATCTCTCAGATGTTTGGAATTTTTATGATGTCACAATTTTGAATTATTAGGAATATTTTAATAATCAAAAATGTTTCTTCTAGTAAGACTCCCATAATGTCAACACATTTTACATTTTGTGAACCTTCTTTTACATTAAGAATTTTCCATAACTTCAACTAAACAGAATAACTAATCCTACAGAGAAAAATGTAGTTTTTAATTCCCTAATTTTGGGGAGAATTTTGGGGAAGTACTCTTTGCTGCCTATTTATATTTGCAATTAAAAAATACAATAATTGACATTTTTCAAGATATCTTTATCTTTCTGATTCTTCTAGTATAAAGAAAAATTTTGTGTTTGTTTCTTCTCTCTCTCTCCCCCTCTCTTTCTTCCTAGTTGTAGCAGTAATAGTAATAGTAGAGTAGTCATGAGGTGGAAAAGTAAAAGTGTACCTTTGAAAGTGATCAGGTTTAAAGAGTCTATGGTACAAATGTAAACATTACTCTAGATTCTCTTTAAATCAAGAGAAACCGTGATCTAGACCAAAATCTTTCTTTTCTTCCCCCATCAAAGCTACAGTTTTTATCAGTTGGTGGGGACATGATAAAAAGGAGAAAACTTCAGAAATGTTTAGAAAATGACAGGTAATTGTTGGAAGAGGTCATGGGGAGAGAATGTGACTGTGATCACTCGTTAACCCACGAAGGAGCTGAACATGGGTGATCAGAGGCTGCTCAGCCCCTCCCCTGCCCTTGGATGTTTGCTCTGCCTACTGTTTCCACAGCAGGAGCCATGTTCAGGGATGCAGGCTTCAGAGAGCAATGTGATGTAGAGACGATTTGGCCTGGATACATGACTGAACTCAACGAGGCCTCTCTATACGATTCAAGATTCTGGTGGTAAATGCAGAGATCTACTCATGCTGGCCTCCCAAGACAAGCCCCATATGTAAATTCTCTTGCTTGTTAAATCTTCCATCTGCCCATCTGGACTGGCCTGCCTCTTTCTTGGCCTTTTCCTGCCTTCTGTATGCAGGAGCCAGTTTCAGATTTTGCCCAAGGCACTCCAGAGATTTTGACCCAACAGTAATTAACTCTAACTTTTATCATATGTGTGATCCTAGGTAGCGTACTTGCATTTCGTGACCTCGAATGGCTGCAATTAACGTAAATAAATGTTTCCAAAATGACATTTGAACCTTTTCTTCTCTTTTTAACCTTCTCAAAAGATAGCCTTTTTTTTAGTAGCGGCATTAGTAGCTGGTCTCTCACATGTTTTTCTTGTGTATCCTTTTCGTTAGTCCTTGGGTGAGCAAGGTGTTATCTGACTGATGAGAACAAAGGATCTTCAGTTTTACTTTATCAAAGTACATTTTTTTCCCTCGGAACTTCCAACCTATTTCCAACACTATCATCAACCATTAACTTATGGTTTAGACAAAATGTGGCACTACATAGAACGTGAGTCCTTTCTTCTTTGCATTAGCATATGCCTTCCATTCTAGTTCCCAAAGGCCTTCAGGAAGAGCTGAATGATATTAATATACAACACGTTCCTCTTAGTTTAGCTAATTAATACAGCCCCTAAACTAAAGAGCCATGAACTAGCTCTTAATGCAAGACATAGGCTTTCATAAAATCATACCCACATTCACATCTCCCACAAGTCCTAACATGTAAGCCAATTCCCATCAAATGGAAACATGAGCTATTTGACACACTGTACTGCTTTGTCAGCCTCGTTCTCATTTTTGCTATGATAGAAAAATTTTGATATATCAATTCTACCCCCTTCAATATGAAAAGGCAACATCTACTCCCAGTTAAGTGCAAAATTTCCAAGACCAATCCTTCAGAGTGTGTTTCATTATGATGAGTACAAACCTCTACATTTGATTAAAATAAAGGTTGAACACACTGATATAAATTATTGCAGAAAACAAAAAGTGGTCATAAAAGCTAGAGAGAACCATTAGATTACAGAAGTGGTTTTATAAGAGAGATGATTCTCTCCTCTGCTTTAAATGTGTATTTTATGTACATATATGTGAGCATGAATTTGACTTTTAAAGTTTACTCAGGAAACATCTATTCTTCCCAGTTCTTACTTTTTAATTCCTGATATTTTCACGTTTCCTTTTGCCTTTGTTCTGGCATTTAGCTCTCTGGAGCCATTATTCAAAGTGATACTTAATAGCCTCAGTAAGAAAGCAACATCCCTCAGTAATGCACATGACTGCTTAATGATGCAAGATCATCTTAATTCCCTCTCCTTGTGTTTTATTTTCCTTTAGGGGACTACAATTCTAAAGGCTTAACTCTGTCTCCGCTGGTGAAAGTTGAATGGCTCTGCTGAGTGCTGTGGCATTCTTTCTCTCCTCAGCTGGGCCAGAGAATAAAGTCCCTAATGCTCTTTCCAATGAACCATTTGAAGAGTGTTAGTGGTTTCTGTCCAAAAGTTTGTTGCTTGGAGAATTGAGTTAAACACAAGGGGACAGATAGGCTACTGTTTCCGAGACCTCTTAAAAGACATAAAATCACACCAAATGATATGTCATTTCACAGATTTCTCTCTTTAACACCATTTTCCCAAAGGCCGACCTGTTAGTTCAATCAGGAAAGAGGAAGAATGGCTGATCACTTGGAATAGAAGAGGGAGAAGCCCAGAGAGCACCAAAGTGCTAGACTCCAGGTTTATTACCAGAGAATGAGTAACAGGTGCACTGCGGGGATGAGTGGCCCCGTAGTCACCTTTACGTGAATATCCAAACTGCTCTGGCTTCGAGCCCTACGTGTTATATTGTCAGCTCCGCTCCTCCCCACTGTTTTTGTTTTCTAGGTAATTCCCAAGTTCCCCAGCAGTGCTTGATTCAGTGCTTGTAAATCATGCCACTCCTGCTGCAGCAGGAATTCTGACATACTCATTGAGACCAGACTCTGAAAACTCAATCCAGTGAAGTCAGGTGACTCCAAATGCTTTACCTCCTCCCAGAATTACAGAGTGGATGAGGAAAAGGGACTTTGCCCAAAGCTTCAGCCCTCTGTTTGTCATGAGTCTCTGTCCAGGTTACAGTCTCCCTCATCTCCCCCTCCCCCGACCCCCCCCTCACCGCACCCATTAAAGAGTTTTTTTGACTGCTTAACTGATTGTCTCTAGTGCTGGTGCTGGCAACCTGCTGGCAAATGCTGCTTCAGTCAGGCAGATCTGGACAAAAAGAAACTCTTCATTCACCGATAGCTTTCTGCCTTAAGTGTGAAATAGACTCAGCCACGGAGACTAGATTCAACTTTGCAAAAGAGTTTATAGAAGTGCTTCTGAGTAAGACCTTTTCAGATCCCAAAGCCTAGGGGCATATTCATGGGGTGCTTTATGGCACTAAGTACTGTCCCTAACTCTGCCTCAGCCTTCAGTGCCAGTTCTCTAGGACAAGCACATGCACAGAAACAATTGAGTATAGTCTAAATTCTCCTACTAAAATGGAAACAAATGAAGTCCTATAGCTCTGCCTCGGTCATATAAGAGGTTTTGTCACTAACCAGAGCCGATTTTCTCAGTAAGAAATAGTACAGGCTAATGATGACTCACGAGGAAGAACATCGTCCTCCATCCCTCTGATTTCATGTGAAAGTAATGCCCTCTGAATAATATTCTGGGCCCCACTCTGCTCCCTCAGCACCCATTCAGTGACTGTCCAAACTGGTGAGTCACAGAAAGAAGAGAGAATGTGTGGCTTGGCTCATCTTAGATATTACAGGCATCTGTTACATTCTTTTCAGGGCCAAGTTCAAAATGAACAGCTAGGATCTCCCGTTTAAAGAAAAGGGAAAAACCGTACCATTAAAGCTACTACAATATAAAATGTTTTACTTCTGTGGTCTTTTCACCAAACCTGTCATGGTGTCCTCTATCTGCTATTTAATATCGCACTCCCTGAGGTACTCTCAGGTGTCAATGGGGTCGGCAAACACCCTCACAGCCTCCCAGGGGCCTGGTTCCGCCCTGTGATTTGCACAGACAGGGCTCCCCTTCTTCATAGCTGCAGAACTGTTGAATTGGATGTAGAGGGAGCATGGTGAATCTCCCCTTCCCAAGGCCTGCCACCAGCCTTTCCAAACGATAACAAAGGGTGACCACCAAGTGTTTGCAACCTCCACATTGGGACATACTCCACGCCAGGACCATAAATGGGTAAGAGTACTTCCTCCCCTCGCTCCAGCCCCCAGGCTCTGGCTAAACACTCTCTGCCCTGGGCCAGGATGGCCACTACCATGCCTCAACCCAAGATGAGACGGGCCGTCAGTGTTTGACCCAGACCCTTCCTTCCCGTTCCTAAGTCCTGGCCCCCGAAGAATGAGTTTGGAGAAGCAGATGAAGGCAGCAGCTGGCTGGATGCACAGAAGGGAAGGCCAGATGACTTGGAGTGTCAGGGACCCAAGGATCAAACAGCTTTTCTCAAGGAGGTGTAGAGAAAGAGATGGGCCATAGGTGATTCGAGCACACACTCTAAGATGAAATTATTAAGATTTTTGAAGCAGTGGCCACCGATCATTAAACTCCAAGCCAGAGCACTCTGACTGTAGCAGCCCTATGCAAATGCTTGGGTCACATAACCTTGAAATGGGCCCTATACAGGTGTTCTCTATTCTCTTGTCCAAAATCGGCAAGGCTAACTTAGCCCCTCTGGGAGGGTAGGAGTGGGGTTATGCAGATTTGTTTTGACAGTTTGGGAAATGTTAGTCATGCAGAATAGTGTTTCAAGTCCATGTTCTTACATACCTAGCAGCTGTATAAGCAGCTGTATAAGGTGACATTTTGATTTGATCTTCATCTGCCTGAATTCTCTCTTGTTCTTGCTCACTTTTAATGAATTATGAACTCTCTGTGTTCTCATGAGAGCAGGACATCCACAGGGAGTGGCTGTTCTCCTCTGCTACCCCATGGCGTACATTGTACCTGGGAAGCCCCCCAGTGTAGGGAGACTGGCCTCCCCGGCCCAGAGTTGCCCATGACTGCAAAGGCCAGTTTGCCTATTCTCAGGTTCAGTTAGTTTTAAAACAAAGCCGTACCCTTCATCTGAGCCTTCCTCAATAATTGTATCCTTATTGGGTTGTCATTCTTTTCCCTTATTTAACAATTAATTCGAAGTTGGCAAAAGGACAGTGAAGCTACTTATTGTATTCTCTTAGATACCCCCAAGCACACAGAAGACTTTCCTCAATCCTTTCTTGACTTTACCTTCCTATGACTTTGACACCATTGAGCATCAGGAGCTCCCTGAGGACAGATGGTGCATCCTCCAGCATCTGTGGGTTTCAGAACCCTACCCCACCTTTGTTCTCCTTTGTTTTCTTGTCTGAATGTTCTTTCTCGTCTTCCTCTGCTTGCTTTTCCTCTGCCTGCTCCACAAAGACTGTATTTCTCCAAATACTGTCTTTAGCATTTTATCATTCTGCTTCCTCTCTTTTAGAACCTTTTCCTCTACCAGGTTTCCAAGTGCCACCCATATTATGATTCTCAAATTTCCATCTCAGGCTTGACATCTACAAATTCTAGAACCAGGTATCCCAGTCCTTATTAAATACTATGTCTAGATAGGAAAAAGTCTTCTAGATATGCATGGCCTAAAGTGATCTAATCCTGTTTTCCTCTCTA
>NW_011888813.1:6557626-6560839 GCF_000151845.1 Pteropus vampyrus
GTTCGTTTAAAGCAGTGATACTAAAATCTTGAGGATCATCTGAATCATCTGTATGTAAATTGTTAAAATTAAACTCAAAATAATTTAGGCAGATTAAAATTGATTGGCTCAATATATCCAGACAAAGGATGTGAAACAGAACTACAGAAGATGATGGACCTGATTGGTATTCAAGAACAAAGACTGCCAATGACTAACACTTCTTAGCCTCTATTCGTTTGTCCGTCTTTGGTCTGTTCTCTTGTCTGACGATCAGCTTACTTCTCTCTCAGTGTAGTTAGGCTTCCACTTCATAGGAGAGAAACAGAGCTAAAACATCTCTTGAACCTCACTTTGCCATCCAAACCTCTGTTATCAGTGAAAAAATACTCTGTCATGTTCTGCTTTGAAATATCCTGGAAAAGGCCTTGAATTGACCAAACTTCAGTCAGTTGATGATTCTTAAACTAATTTAGAGTGAGAAGCAGGGTATAGATGTTATAGGCTGAACTACATACTCTGCAAATTCATAAGTTGAAGTTTTAACACTCATTACCTTAGAATGTGGCTATATTTGGACATAGGGCCTTTAAAGAGGTAATTAAGTTAAAACGAGGTTGTTAGGGTGGACAAAAAAAAATACATATTATTGATATTTTTATAAAAAGGGGAAATTTGGGTATAGATGTACAGAGGGAAGAGCACACAACAGTATAGGGAGAAGACAGCCATCTACATACAAACCAAGGAGAGAGGCCTTAGAAAAAAACCCAATCCTGCTGACACCTTGATCTTAGACTTCAAACCTCCCGAACTGTGAGAAAATAAATGTGTCTATTTATATAAGTCACTCTGTCTGTGGTATTTTGGTTAGCAGCCCCAGTAAACTAATACAAACACAGAATCTCAACCTTTACTGAGCTTCACATCCTCATCCGCGGTTTCTACTACCAGTGTAGGACATACTCTCTGATGTCCTGGGATAAAATGTCCTGGAAAGGGGCTTGAACTGGTCAAACTTGAATCAATTAATGGTTCTTGAACTAATTTGAAGAGAGAGACAGGCTAAAGCTTGAGCTGGTTGCCTCTGCCTAGACTAGTCAACTATGGCTAAAGAGTCGAGGTCAAAGTAGAAGTCAGCTCCCAAAATTGTGTTTGTGGAATAGTTCTGAAAAAAAATAAAAAACAAAAAACAAAACAGTATACTGCCATTCCAAAAATAAGAGTTGAGGGTAGTTAAATAAATAAATAAATAACAATGCAGGAATTTTACCAAAATTCTAGGACCCACTACTGGAGGTTCCGATTCTTTACACAAATGCATCTGTATGTTTAGAAAGGTTTACAGGTAATTTTGATAATAAACTAGGTAGGCATCACAGGTTTACAGTCCAGATAGCGTTTTTCATGTCCTTTTGACTGACAAAGCTATCTTTACTATTGTTCCCCTTCATTTGGTGTGAATAGGCAAGAATAGAATAATTCTACACAAACAATGCTAGTTTTATTCTCAAGTCAAGAAGATAGATATGTTTAAGCTTCAGAATGATGCATATAAGACATCTCAGAGAAGTGTTCTAAATACATGGTATTAAGATTTGTAGAAGAAACATCTTGGTGTTTCATTTGAATTTGTTTCTACCTGATTTCCATCTTGACAAGAGTCTAAGCTGATTTGACATTTGATTGATCAAATACAAGAAAAAGAAAATAACTAAGCATAGGCCATAAGAAAACATTTTTTAGCATCATAGAATGCAAAATATAGTCATAGATTGGGATAAAGCCCCAACTAATGGATAAAAGTTCTGAAATTATTGCTAAAATTGAAATCAAAATTGCTGGGATAGATGCTCTGGCTATTTTACAGCTTAATAATAAATGAATTGAATTTCTAGATAGCTTCATGCAGAGCAGTATCATAATCTGTTTTTAGTCAAAAAAATCAGATTTTTGATTGAACTATTTTTACATATTTTGTTTAGGGATATATTTCCTTTTCCTCTCATGTAGAGTTTAATCATTTGTTTTATTCAATTTTTTACTTACGAATATTTTATATGTTTGTAATGGAAAAACATTAAGGACTTAAACATCGAGAGCAAAGTAAATGAAAATAATTTCATCAGCATTAAGACATATATATCTGTACAAATATATATGTATATAGAGATATTAAATAATGAGCCAGTTATACAAAATGCTAAATGGTGTACAATTTCTGCATCTGGGTAATAAACATGAAAGTAGATATGGAGACCTGAATTACCTGAATCACAACTTGGTGGGATTACAGGTATCTTCGGCCCTGTTTTAACACATGTGACAAAACTAGAGACAGCAGATTACAATGCTACAGTGCATTGTATCACTCTAGAACTCTCTGGCACAGGTGGATCAGATGGGGAAAGTGGCTGCAGCATATGGGCTCTATTCAAGCTGCACAACAGTTATGCAGTAGTACTCACTTAAAAATGGAGCAACTTATGGCAACACTAATCAGAATCATAAGAATGAGTAATGGAGGGAGGGAAATGATGCAAAGACATGAAAGAAATTCTCCATTAGTGGAGTGGGTGCTGCTATAAACTAGGTGTGAAAGCTTTTCCACACTTAGTGAGTTGTCAATTACGGAGAAAAAATCCTGAAGGGTGACGAACTACATGCCTCGACAATATGAAGAAACTTGCTATTGAACATAAAAAAGTAAGATGAATTCAAGGTCAGCTACACTACATTAAATGTTTAGTGATGGCTTAATGTTAACCTACCATAGGAAAGTAGACTAAGCATTCATTTCTGCTGCCCATAATTAGACAACAAACTCACTTTCTACTATAAATACCCACAAGTTTATGTAGGGACAAATAACTATTTGAAGCAAACTTTCCTGCTGGGAAAGGAACCTTTGTCAGTTTTATTCACCAGTCTTACCTGGCTCTTAAAACAATGCCAGTGTATCTTAAGGGCTCAATACATAATGTATTAAATTAATAATTCACAAGTGAATCAATGAATGATGAATGAATGAATACACTGATAAATTTGGAAGCATCACAGGGGATTATAAAGCCTTAGGCAGCAATCTTGAAGTCATAGGAGCAAGGAGATATTTCAGCTTCACTTTGGAAGAATATTGACGATGAGTGGTGAACAGCTGGCTAAACAGATGTTTTTGAAGAATCAGATTTAGACTTCTAGTTCAAGCATCAACTGAGGATTGGGATAATGGGC
>NW_011888813.1:6563572-6592094 GCF_000151845.1 Pteropus vampyrus
CCTATTCTGTCAAATAGCTGAGAATGTTGTCCTTTACTAATAACTTAAAATGGAAACTTTAGAAGTTTACATTTGATAGTCTCTTAATATCTGCATGCTGTTCCAAAATAAAACATAATTGGAGCAACACACTACTAGAACCCAAAAGAGACATTTCTAAACTACAAAATAGCTCTGGAAAGAATAAAGTGAAAGGGGAAAAAATGTATACTCACACACCTCCCATTTTACATTTTTAATGTCAAAAGTTATTTCACCCATCTTATAATTGCCCTTTCAAGAAACAATCAAAAAAAGTAAGAGCAGGCTCTAGGGGACTTGGGGAATCTAAAGTGTCTCCTAATTCTACAATTTACTGTTTTGATTGCTGTAACACTGTCTTCTTTTACAGCAATTACTGCACTGGTGGATGAGTTCCAAAGGATCATGGCTTAGTAATAGCTGTTCTGCAATTTGTCAGAAAGTTTGAGAAGCCACTTAGCAACTTCTAAACAGATTCTGAATATCAGCAATGTATTTCATATTGAATTTAGGGTTCTGAATCATTCAATTTAGGTAAAGCTCTCATACCTTAACTCCAAGAGGCAACTGATTAGGAAAACAACAACAACAATAACAACAACAGTGAAAAAGAATTTTAAACACAAAGCAGAAAGTATATTATGTGAAAGAGTCAAGGGGTTTGAAGTCAAATGCTATGCCCCTTCCCACCCCTCTCCCCCAAGGGAAAAACAAATGTGTTTCTATGGTTTCAAAATAACTGGTCGAAAATGAATAATTAATTTTCTTTACAGATATGTAAGTAAAATCATTTTAACTAAATTTTATTCCTCCAACTCTTTCAATATTGAATAGGCAAGTAGGGAGGGAGAAATTAAAATGATAATATTGGCATATAAGACAAAATAATGAATTAATGAAGTCGAGAACTAAGAAAAAAGAAGCAGAAGCTAATAGAATGCCTGAGAAAAAAAACTGAGCCAATGAGTCAAGAAAAAAAAAGAAATATATAAAATTAGGGGGACTAATAATGGGTCAAGAGGAACCCTATCACTTAGTGAGCTTATAATAGATAGTTGCATGTTTAATAAGGTGAAATATTAACTAATGTTGACAACTTTGAACTGCTGTGTGGAAAGATACTGTGTCTGTCAAATAAAATGATTCAAGACAGGATCAAACTTAAGCTGGATGAGAAGGAGAATGAGGAAAAAAAGTTAGAAATAAGATCTCTAAGTAAATGTAGCAAATGGCGTATACACTGCATCAGAATGAGGATGGATGAAGATTAATGGTCTGCAGATACTCTGCCTGTGCTTTTTAAGAGTTGATTTTGCTTTATTTATCTTGACTGCCACAAAGAAGTAAGGCTGGAGCACACACAGACATATCCTACACAGCAATAGGAAGCATCTGCTTTCAGAAATAACTCTGTACCCACATTAGAGATGCATATTATCTACATATATTTGATGGATCGAAATTGCAAGGTAATTATGTTGCTTGATGTTAATTTGTACCTTTTATATGACACTGATTGTAGTTTTGTGCTTTCCTTGATTCTTTTGGACAAATCTCTTCTCAAAATTAAAAACAATCTCAGATATTTACACGCTGCAGATGCATGATACATGGTGCTGTGTCTCTAAAAACTATCAAAGGGCATCATTAGAAGATTCTAAAATGATTACTCTGCTGAAGTGGGCAATCAGTTAAAAATGGATAATATCCTAAATCTATAAAATGATTATCACCCAGAGCCTGCAGAATATAGATGATTGGGAAAGCAGATAAGGCCCCAAACCATGTAGTAAAAAGTGTAACCTTCAAAAAGCTGATTCCAATATCATCTTGTTCTAAACAAGAATGAAAATATACTAAGGAAGAAATTACAAATTTGGAGATATTCATAATGCAGACATATCAACCACCGTAGTAGTCTGTTTATTAATTATTTTAAGCCCCATTTAAAATACAATCTTGAAAAAAAGTTCAATTATGAAAATAAATCATGTGTGCATTGTACTATGGTTTACAAAGTATTCATATTAAATGGATTTTATTTAATCCATAAAACTAAATCAAATAGGAATTATCTTTAATATCTTTGGTGTAAGAAAACTGAAACTGAAATTGATCAAGAGTTACCTAAAATATTTTAGCAAAGAAGTGGAGGAACGGGAATTTAACCCAAATTTCTCTTTGTCCATACACTGATTACGTGGAACAAAAAAAGTTGAGTGCCTACCACGGGCAAAGTACAATAGTGTGCCAGGGTAATAACTTTATCGTGCACAAGGCCCGTTCCCCCATGGAAAATATATCTCAGCAAGCAATTAACTAAACAGTTATTTGACTGTAATTTTGATAAGTACCACAAAAGACAAAAAAAAAAAAAAGCGTCATATCAAGGGACCCATCTTAATTGGTTAAGGGTAAGAAAAATATCCTTAAGAAAGTAAGCTAAGGTGGGAATCTTATAAGTTATTTAACAGAAAAAAATAGTGCCTATTGGAGCAGAATAGATAGCATATAGGAAGCCCCTGAAACTGGCATAAATTTGGAATGTAAAGAATGAAAGACAGTTCATGTCAAAGGACAAAGAGAAGGAAATGGTTGGTGCCAGCTGACGCAAGTGATGTGGGCAGGACCAGATATGGTGTCTTTATCCTAAAGCCATCGAAAGGCTTTACTCAAGAAGTGATAGAGTACTAAGATCAGATTTGGGTACAAAACAGAGAACGAATTGGAGTGGAATAAAAATGGAGAGAGACTCAATTAAAAAATAGGCAGAAAATCTAAACTGACACCTCATTAAAGAAGACTATAGATGACACATAGCAAATATGAAAATATGTTCAACATTATATGTCATTAAGTAATGGTAACTTAAAACTACAGTGAGATATTACTAATCATCTATTAGAATGATCAAAATCCAAAACACTGACCGCACAAAATACTGATGAGGAAGTGGAATAATAGGAACTCTAATTCATTGCTGGTGGAAATGCAAAATGCTACAGTTACTTTGAAAGACAGTTTGACAATTTCTTACAAAACTAAGCATACTATAATATTCAGCAATCACACTCCTTTGTATTTACTCCAACAAATTGAAAACTTATGTCTGTGTAAAAACTTGCATATGGAATTTTATAGCAGCTTTATTTATAATTGCCAAAACCTGGAAGCAACCAGTAGGTGAATGAATAAATAAACTGTAGTATATACAGACAATAGAATATTATTCAATGCTAAAAAGAAATGAGCTGTCAAGCCATGAAAAGACATGGAGGAACATTAAATACAAATTAACTAAGTGAAAGAAGCCAATCTGAAAAGTCTACATATTGCATGATTCCAATTATATGACAATCTGGGAAAGACAAAACTATAGAGACAGTAAAAATCAAGAGAAGAGGAACATGCAGAAGCCTTCGATAGCTGCATAGTCAGAAATGACAGAGCCTTAAAAACCGTGCCCATCTGGGAGCGTAAATTATCTGAAAATACTACTCAAGCAAGTAACACAAATAATTTGAAAAACTAACTTGCTAACTTGGAAAACAATTGTGATTAAGTTATTATCTGCTTTAAAATCTCCACTGCTTCCCGAAGTAAACATGCCCACGTTTTTGACTCGAGTACTTTCCCCAACTGTCTTTAGCCACTTCTCCCTCTTATCAACTCTGCCTCTCCTCAAAGATATCTCTTTTCAGCCACAAGTCTCAGTATTCACTGAGCATGCCAACACATTAGTGGCCCTTATAATTCCATATGCCCTTGCTTTTGCCTAGAATACCTCCTCCATGTGGTGAACTCTTCCAATAAGAATCATTTTAAATATCACTATTTTCTCAAAAACTATTTCCTCCCACCAATGTATTTTCTCCACCCTCAGAACTCTTATGATCTTACATTCATCCTATTGAATTATAATGAGGTTGCTTTCATAACTATTCTGTTCCACACATTTTTGCCTCCCTAAAGGCAAGGATATTCCTTATTTAATTTCCTATTCTCAGTAGCTCCATTCTATAATCAGTAGTTATATCTTCAATAAATATTAAATTAGTAAATTATTATCTTTTAGCAAACACTTGGAACAAATTGCTTAGAAATCTGAAAGAGAACTGGATATTGTATGGATATGGTTTTTAAATAGGATTTCTTATACTATATTCCAAATATTCTAGCTGTGACTTAAAAATATGTTTTCCAATAAAAATTGGTTGTTGCTGTTGAGAAGGGTCATATTGTCTCTCTATTATAAAAAAAAATTCATTAAAGCGATATGATACAATTTAGAATCTGAATTAAAGGGCTCCATATATCAGCACGTATTATTACAATTTTGGAGTAGAGGCTGATAAACTACAGCCCATAGGCTAAATCCGGCCCACGGTTTGTTTTTATAAATAAAGTTTTATTGAAACACAGCCATACATTTTTAAAATATATCATCTATAAATTTTATATATTGTTTATTGTTTTTGTGCTACAACATCTGAACTGAGTTGTTGTGACAGAGACTGTCTGGCCTGTAAAGCCAAACAATTTACTATGTGACCATTTACAGGAAAAGTTTTCTGGCCAAAGTACGGGTTCTGAAATTAATTTACCTGGGTTCAATTGTTTCATTACTTATTACACTGGTGATCTGGAGCAAATTATCTGACCTATCTATTTCTTAGCTACTCATCTAAAAATTGGGATAATAATAAAACCTACCTCATATAGGTACTTTAGAAAATAAATGATAAAATGTTTGCAAAGCATATATTGTAAGTGGTAAAAAATGCTATCCATTAAACCATATGGTACTATTTTAGTCTTTTATTTTTCTATCTTAACAGAAAAACGGGCTAGAATAATAGCATTAGAAGTCATTGCAATATGTGTAAAATACTTAGCATGGTGCCTGCTACATGGTAATATTTCAGTGTTAGCCTAATTTGTTAATTTCAAAGTTATAAATATACTCAAAATTTAAATAATTTAATTTAACAATCAATTATTGATCAATGTAATTTTTCGAACCTTCTTCGACCTATTTATATATTCAGCTTAAACCAGCTGTGCAGATTAATTTATATATGTTTATTATCCACAAATATCATATTTACATAGAATCTTATGAAAAATGTGATCGAGAGTGTAATTCTATGTTACTCTGTTACATTTACTTATAAGAATGTAACTTATTTGGGGCCCTATTTGGTACTAAGTTCTGACAATTCTCGACTCTATCCTATGCCTGCCTGCTGGGGGAGAAAAAGTACCACCTAGAGACACAGTATACTGGAGTTTTGGAAATTTCCTGTATGAAACAAAATTCTTTTCACTCAAACAACACAGCCCTGCGTTATGTTTTAGTTAAATCCAGACCCTCCCTTATTCCGAGCAGCTGAAAACGATTGACAGCTCAATCACGTCTCAATCCTAAAATTCCTTTAATCTTGAAATTATTAAAGAAAAGTGGAGTGGTGGAAAGGATCCATGTGTCTAATATGCAAAGAGTTGCCTAAAACCAAGGCTAGCCACTCATGGAAGCAAAGTACACTTCCTCTAGTTAAACTTTATAATGCTTTCTCACAAGGGAATACTATAGCTTTTGCTCACACTGTTTTTTTTTTTTTTTTTCCACCTGGAATGTTCTTTCTATAAATTGATAAATTTCTCATGGCCAAATCTTATTCATTTTTCAAGGCCAACACATCTGGGAAGCATTTCTCGATAAATCTCCCATTTTCCTTCTACAGAATTCTACAATTTTCATATAATAATTTCTGAGTTGTTTTAGAACATATAAAATATGATATATAGAATGCATATAATATATTTTATTTATACATATATAGAAATATATGTGGAAATATATGTATGTTTGAATATACTTATATACTCGTGTGTGTGTGGAGTGCATGTGCACTCCAAGAGTTCTATCGACGAAGAGGTGAGAAGAGAGCTTGGCTCTCTAACACCTAGAAATTGATCTTGACCCAAATTCCAACAGTTTAGCCTCTGGAGTCCATAATACCTTCTCCAAGTGTGTCCTTACTCTCAAGAGGCCAAATCTCCATCCGGTTCTGTCTCCTTGGTCAAAACTCTTTTTGATCTGCTTTTGCAAATTTGTCTTGTGCCATCTCAGATTATGAACTCAGATTTTGGTCACTTTCTAACCACATTCAATCCCACTTTGTATTTGTGAGACTATATGTGTGTGTGTGTGCGTGTGTGTGTGTGTGTGTACATATATAGATATAGATAGATATATAGATATATAGATAGAGACAGTGACAATAGGACTCCCACAATGTTGATATCTCTTCAGGCTCAGTCCACCTTCCATTTCTACCCCATTTCCCATTCTCTTTCTCACAAATTGTCCTTGGGAAATCCACATTCTTCTTATTCTATTATTCAGAGCAACTTGTCTTTTTCACTGCAGTTACTGTGAAACCCAAGGTTTAACATCCAAGAGCTCAGCAAAATAGAGTGCCCTTCATTGAAAAGGATTCAAGATGATTCCTGTCATAAAATGCAATCATAGATATAGAGGCAAATGCTTCCTACTTGCCACACCATTCTCCCTGCTATAATCACATAAATAGTTAAATTTAAGGGATCAGTATGTTATTTTTCTCCAGCACAAGAACAACTCATCTGGGAGTGTAGCTATCTGTCTCTCAATGTTTGTTGATTGACTTTGACTGACAAAAAACAGATGAATAAACTAAGAAATAAACTGCAAATTTCTCAGGGCCAGGGAACAGCTGTGTGTGCATTATCCTAGCACACTGCTGGGCTCACGTAAGCTACATTATAAACATTTGAGGTGGTTGAATACGGAACTAAAATTTGGAAAACTTCATTGTTTCTATTACTAGACACATTTTTGCATTTTTTGCAAATGTTTATAGATCAAATTAACTGTAAATGCTTCTGTACACTGTGGGATTTCCCTGAGCTCCTTAGTTGTCATGATTAGTAATCATTTGTTTAGTTCTTTATGTTAAAAAGGATTTAAACAGAATAACACCCTGCTGTCCTAAATATCAAATATGTGCCTCTTGCTTTCAATTGTTTGCAATCTACAATAATCCGATCTTAGATTAGTGTCATATAATAAAAAAGATAATTACACTGTTACCAGTTATACTCATGTTGTCTGGATTAGAGGAGGGAGATGAATTACTTTACAGAGAAAGAAGACAATACATAAAAGCCCAAGTGAATGGAAAACCAAGATAAAATGACCAGGTTCAAGTCCTTAGAGAAATGACATTTCAGAGTATGAGTTTGGATCTGCATAAGATCATTATAGTAAACTAGAAGCTTTATTTTAAACTGTCCTTATTTGGTGTCAATAAAATAATAGACTATGTGAATCTTTAAATTGTGTACTTATAAAATTAAGGCAAACTGTAGATAGAGTGAGTTTTAAAATTCAAAGCATTATTTACTCTCAGTTTAAGTTGTCAAAGAGTTAAATGAAGTAAATACCTTACTGGTGTGTGTTAGGTCGAGGTGGTGGTAGGAGGGTGTAGAAGGAGGACTAATGTTGATTGACATAATGGTGGAGTCTCACTCTCATCAAGAGCACATGTCATTTCTGTTTAGAAATGCTGGGAACTAAAGTTATGCATGTGTCAATCGTTTCATAGAAAAACAAAAGCTGTCTAGCCATATAGGTTTGTCCCTCTGCTGTAAAGAAAATTGGGTTCAGAGAAAAAGAGAAAGGGATCGAGGACTGAAGTAAAACCAAGTTCTAAAAATGATCTTCATTTTCTATCTCATTGCCCCTATGAATTGTCCCACCATTATTGAATCTGTGCTCCATTCCAGGCACTGTGCTACACACTTGTTATTCATTTTCTCTTTTACATCTCAACACGACCCTCTGTGATGGGTACTATTAGTAGTCTTCTCTTTTATACGATAAAACTATCATCTGAGAAGTTATTAGCCCCAAATCATGCAACTAGAAAATAGCCTAGTAAGAATTCAAAGCCAGGCTTACTGTTGTTTAAAATGTCAGTCAGATTTGAATGGTACATAGGAATATAAACAGTTGATCTACTGTTCATAGCAGATTCAGAAAACAAAAAATGACAGTAAGAGTAGGCTATGCCTGAAAAAAGAGAAAAATAGGTAAAAACTTATCATGCTGTTAAGGAAAACAAGTTATTTTTTGATACTTTCTCACTTAATCCTCATAATAATGCTATGTGTCTATTGTGTAGTCATGAATTTACTTCTGAGGAAAATAGAGCTAAGAGAAGTTAGATGACTTCACAAAAAATCATAAAATTTTTAGCCTGTGGAGCAAGGATTCAATCCAGAACTGCAAACTCCATGGCACTGTGCATCACATTGGGGATACTTATGTTTATCATTAATGACAAAACCACATAAGTAATGCAAATACAGACTCTGCTAAAAAGTGATTGGAATAGTGATTCTGCCCAAGAGTTTGTTGTCTGGGTGTTTGCTGTTATAGCAAGTAAAATGATGATAAGCAAAAAGGACAATGTTGTTATAGCTCTGAAGGAATTAATTTGTTAGTGTGTGTGCAGGTGCAAAAGGCACATAACTCAAAGCCCGGATAAATAAAAATGTAGAAATGAGAAAGAAAAGCACTGGCTAAAGTATGGAAGAGAGTGTTCCAAGTAAGGAAAACTGGCCAACAGTTTTCAGAGCAAGACGTGGTGAGAGAAGACTGTCAAAGACAGTTGTGGCCCAAGAGAAGTGAATGGATTGGGTATTTGATGAATCTTAGTTTAAAATATAAATACCAAAATGAAAGCGAGAATGAAAGGAAGGGAGGGGGGAAGGGAAGAAGGAAGAAAGACTAAGCACTTACAGAATACCTTGGATGACACGGCAGGGATTTATAACTGATATGCTAAGCAGTATATTAGCACAGTATACAATATTTATAAAATATTGAAAAATACCTTTTAAGACGTGAAGAAGGCAAGGTTCCTGCAGCTTTCCTTGTAAATTCTGTTTGGATTATCCCAGGGAATAATGTAGTCTCTTGAATTAAAAATGAATTTAAAGATCATAAGTAAGGGATAATAATTAATAGGCATTAGGGCCTTCTGGGGAAAATACTGAGTGGACTCCTTCAGGTTTGGTGCTAATGATCTGTAAGAGGGTGTGTATAGCATGTTAATGAAATTTTTTGATAATAATAAATTGGAAGAGGCTAAGACATAATTCATATCAGAAAAATATGTTATAGAAATGACTCTGAGGAAGCTAAGAATATAAAGGAAATAATAAAATGGAGTTCGAGGATACTGAATCTAAGTTATATCATAAGATAGATTTCAAAAATAATCAAAGTAGAAGATATTAATGAAAAAATTACTGGAGCTATCTTGGAAGCTAAGAATATATGACAAATTATCTACAGGACAAATGAGCATGGCCGTTTCTTTATGACCCAGACAAGGTGTTGTGACTATTGGTTCTTAGGAGAGAAATATTTGAGAGGTACATGAGGCCTATTGTTTGTGTTGGAAACTACCAAAGCAGTGGGAATGTCACTGGAAAAGGGGGCATCAAATTTATCTTCTAGAATCTTATCATACAAATGTATGCATAAATTCGTTCCAGTCAGGTAAAGCGAGAACACCAGTTTTCAAGATAATCTTTTGTGCTCAAAGAGAGAATTATAGTCTACTGTAAGAGTAAAGCATCATAAATATAACTGCATTTCCATATTATGATAAATTGAGACCTAAAAAGGAGAGAAAAATAGCTAGGCTCATTTACACAGGTACAGGAAGTAGGATGGACTACTTCTAAGGTCCTGAAGAACAACAAATGTATCATACTAAATTCCAACTGGAAAGTCTTTCTTTTTTAACTACAGATTTTCTTTTCTTACTTTTCTTCCCGTACATATAACTATAGTGACAAATATTATTAAACAACTTTTTTACATAAAAGGAAATATTATTTTATTAACAATAACATTGTTCAGAAATTTTGAATTAGCATAGCACCGTAATTAGGAATATAGGTTTCAAAGCCAAGTCTGAGCTCAAATCCTGGCTCGACAATTATTTAATTATGTGATCTTAATCACATAATCAAATATTTGCTGCTCAATGTTCTTATCTGTACACGGATTTGACTATCTACCTCAAAGAATCAAAGACTTGGGATGCAATAAGAAAACGTATAAATCATTACCATCATTTCCGGAATAATGTAAATGTTCAGTAATATTTACATAGATGGTGTTTGCTAAATCTAAAATCATCAAAGTTATGGTTGGAAGAGATTTTAGTGATTAGAAATTAAATCTCAATTTATAGAGGAAACATCTTACAATAGAGATGGCATCACTTCCTCAAGATTATGGAGATAGTTGGTGAAAGAATGGAGACAAGGTTCAGATATCATAATTTCTCGTACAACTAGACTATGATATATATCACAGTGATCTTTACGAGATATTTTAGAAAATTATGAAATGCATGAATTTTATTCTCTTCCACATGTTCCACTGGCCTTATCCTCTGTCTCATCACCCAGAAACAAACAGCTCAGCGGAAAAGAAAAATGTCCTATAAAAAGTCATTTAAGACATCAACTCAGGGACGACATTGTGTAGGAATAGTGTACTGGCCTCCACAATGCAGTATATACACTGAACCAGTGGCTAGTAATAATGCTCAGACCGCATAGCTAAAACATTCAGGCCTAGGAAGCAAGAGGATGGGTTAGATGAACACATTTCCAGGAGAAGCTTTCACTATGAGACACAATAAGTGTTCCACTGAACTTGAAATTAAAACTCTATCTGAATATTTGCGTTCCCCTTTCTGAGGATCCTGCACAGAAAAGATATTTCTATTCTGGTGAGGACAAGTGATCCTGATCATCAGAGGAGATGGTATTGCTGCAGCATACAGAGCCAAGAATGACTATTAGTTCTCTGAAGAAACATTATTTTCACATCAAAAGAGGGAGTCTATTTCTTCATTCTTTGAATCTGGACTAGCCTTATGACTTTCTTCGACCAAAAGAAAGTTGTAGAGGTGAATTTGTGGGAACTCCAAGGCTTTACAGCTTTACTTTTGCTCTCCTAGAACACTGCCGGGGGTTCACATAGGAAGAAGTCTGTTTAAGCTACCAGAGGATAAGTCTTATGAAGCACAGGCAAGCTTTTCCAAATTAAGTCCCCTGGACCAGGCAGCAGTTGTCAGCACAAAATATAAGACATTTGACTGAGGCCACTGTAGACCTTACAGACCTAGTTGAACAACTAGATGACTGTAGCTGCATGAGTCGCCTAAGGGACAACCACCGGAAGAACCACCCAGTTGAGCCCGTAGAAGCACAAGCAAATAAAATTCTTGCTGTTTGAAACAACTGTCTTAGTGATTTGTTATGCAGCAATAAATACTGATATAATCTAAATGACTGTATCTTTTATATTTACAAATCATTATCTCTCTCTGTCTTCCAAATAGAATGTGAGTGTCATGATGACAGGAATTTTTTTTTTTTAATTTGTTTAACTGCTATAATCTCAGAACCTAAAATAGTTCCTGGCACATAGTATGTTTAATAAATATTAATTAAATTAATAAATGTCTCTTGGTGAGAATACAACCTAACAGTGAAAGCAGAAATGCCTAGATACACTAGAAAGTATTTCATAATCTATAGATGTTGCTCCTTTGATGGACAGAGTGGAGAGCATCTTTACTCTTGTAAATCAGTGAAGTAGAGAAAGGTTTAGGGGACTTGTGTTGTAGTTAGTTCTACATTTGCCCAAAATCTCCATTGGTAAAATAGCCACTTAAACAATTTTAGGATAATTTTGTTTTAAATTCATACTGACCTGGAACATTATCTAGCTTTCTCCATATTGTCTGAAAAGCTATATTAAATGAGGTTTTGATTAAATTTGTCATCTAAGAAACTATGCATCTTTAGTCTGTCATTGAGATGGAACATTTTATTTCAATGCACAAATCCATAACAACGTGGATCAGACAAAATGGAAATGTATTCACCAGTTACATTCCCATTGATTAGGGATTCACACTTTGTCAGTTCCTGGAGAAAAACTAGAAATTCAGTCAATTTTCTAGGAATTTCCAAATTTGTTGTTTCTTACACATTGACAGAGAAAGCATTGATGTTTGCAAAATCATTCAGATTTTATCAATAGGATTAGTCTTGTGAACTCAGATATATTCATCTCAAAGAGATAAAACCTTACTTTATTGAATTTTAGTTGCACTTAAATATTCACATAAACATGTTTAACCAGTCGCATTCAGTTTATAGATATTACATTAGAGCTGCAACTCAAGTAATTGACAGGATAATAATGGTGTCATAATGGCAACACTGAGGCATGCATATTTCTATCAGTATCTTGTTGTTTTCATCATTCTAATTCCTGTTACATTGAGCACTGAAATTACATACTGAAACTGTATTCCCTACAGAATATAATTTTTCCTTCATTTTTCTTTTATAGAAGCTTATAACTAAGCCTGAGCTATCAGGTCATTTAAATTATTCCTTTATTTCTCTAGATAGATTTTTGGCAAATTATATATTTGCAATTAGTACCAAAGAGCAATTTCCCCTTAAAAAGAATGGTTCCCCAGGCTCATAAATGTATGTACAATATTTGTATTATGGAATCTGCAAAGAAGAAAAGGAAATATTCAACTGGTAAACTGTATATGTCTCTAGAAAGAGGTGGAATATAAATAAGAACAATGAGCTGATACTTAAAACGTTCAAACATAGAGTAAATTTTAAGAGAAAAATTAGCATTAGAAACTCTAATTATCAATAATCACCCAAGAGAGATAGTGAAGTCTTAAAAAGCAGGGAAGGGAGAAACAGAAATTCAAAATACAGGCAAAATAATCATTACAGTGATGCCTACAACTTCAAGAATTTTTGTTCATCTGTTTACTTTCAGAAATAAATGACTCATAAAAAATTAATCAGAGCTCAGTTGGGCAAAAGTCCATCTCTGCAATCATTAACACTACTCTTCTGACACGTAGCAACATAAGACACCAATAATCTCCTAATTTAGAGATTCTGTTTTTATACTGATGGTAGAAACAGCTGGAGGAGCAAAAGACATTGGTTTGGTTGTATGTTCCTTTGCTCTGATACTATGTATGTACCACTTTGCATAAAGAGCCATTTGTACTTTACATAAAATTGCCAGCTGAATGGTCAATAAATACAACTCTATTATCTTGGAAAAGTATCCCTCCATTCAGGACTCTATAAATGGCTATAATCCCCAGGAGTGTTCAGTAAGCAGTGATATCAAAGCCAGGTATACTGTGGTTCACTACCACCCTCTGCTAGACCCATTTGGATAGTTAAATTCAAATCAAAGTAAAACGTTAACTGTTTTTAATTGTATATCACAAAATATATACTTGTATCAGAAATGTGCTTACATTGTCATATATGCGTGTATGCTAAAGATTTTATAAACAGCCCCAAGTATCAAATGGTTTCAAATGATTAACTACTAGCATTAACTATCATTTTCATATAAATATATCTATAGATAAATACTTTCTTAAGACAAAACCAAATCCATTTGAAATGGAAAACTTGCCTTTCTTGACTAGAGAGTTTTCCTCTCTACTGGGCATTTAAATGACTTCACAAATTAGCCCCTCGATTATAAGACGAAACTGTAAACTTGGAAAACACATTGTTTCCAGTGCTTAAAGGGATAGTAAAGAAAACGTTAAAAATAAATCAGATTCAAATGGAATAGAAATCTCACAAAAGATAAGTTTTAGTGAATATAGCAGTTAATTGATAAAAATAGCAATGATAATGACTAGTACATTTTAAGCATGTATAAAATTCCAGGCACTGTGCTCAGAGCATTACAGATATTATGTAGTTTTGTCTCACAATAGATCTATAAAGTTGTCTCTGTTATCACTGATCCCACTTCATAGATAAATTCACAGGGTAGGAAACTTCTTCAAGGCCACATAGCAGTCAGTACTGGAACTACACTCTGAATCCTAGCATTGCAGCTTATATAACTTGTCCAAGAATTCTGGTGCTTTTCTATTCATTCATTATATTACTCACTTAACGAATATTTATTGAGGGGTTACTCATTCAGGGTTAAGCACTTATGAACCCAGGGGGAGGACCTGGAGCCTGGCTACCAGCCTAGACAAGGGCAGGGATAGTAAACTACTCTTATCTCAAGTGCCAACTCTGATAAATTGGCAGCAAGTGCCTGAAAAAGTGTTAAGGATTCCATGGCTCAAGTCAGCTCAGAAAGGAACAGAGGAGTTGCTAGATCAGCAGTGTCTATGACGTATGAAACGATGTGGGCATAGCAACATAAGGCTCAGGTATTTGACTTCTTTCAGCCAGTAGATAATGAAATAGGAGAAAAGCTGAGAAGACAGTGGTCAAATGGAATTGGCTAAATGGAAATGTGAATACTTTAGGATTGGCATTGAGGCAATATGGAGGATTTGAGAGCAAAAGATAAAAACAAAGCACAGCATGCAAGGCCAAGTCAATGGTTAGCATAAAGTGAGGTAAATAATAGATCAGACACTAGATAGCAAGGTGCAACACAAAACTAAGTTATTAAAGAGGATGGTTGAAATGCAGTTAGAAAAATGGGCTCTCTCTAGGAACTGAAGAAGCAAAACCAAGTATTCCAGACAAACAACACATGACTTTTTTTCACAAAAAAGAACTTGGATATTAAGGTTGTGTATCTACTGTAGACTCAAGAAGCAAAAACTATCACTCCATGACTTGCCCAGATGAAGTAACGGTACAATGGGCAGGGGTGGACAAATGGAGAGAAGGGCGATTGGGCTTTGTCAGGCTCAATTTACTACTCCCCAAGTAGCTTGACTAAAACGTTGACTCAAGCACAGCGGTGGCCAACCTTGTTTTCTCCAGGCCTACTTTTGGACCAAACGACCTCTCGGTTTTGCATTTACCTTGGTGATGCACCACTCTTCTCTCCCAGGTGGAGATCAGAGTTGACAGCTGTTAATTCCACTCCAGTATGAATAAATCCTGTAGCACTGGCAATGAGCGGGTGCATTTCCACTCACCTGGATCAAACCAGAGTCTCCGGAGAATACAATTTGTGCAAACAGCCTTTATCCCACTTGGCAACTGGAGGGTTTCGCACAAACTATAGAACCTAGAGCCTACAGTTTAAGACAAGTGGCCTGGAAGAGAGATAAGCACACACTTCTGAGATGCGGGTGGTAATTAGCTTCTAGCAGCATAAAACATTTAATTCCAAATGATGAATTTTAATTTTATTTCAAAAGCCTTTCCAAGGGGAAGGTGTCAGAGCTTAACATTTGCTACTAGATTTAACATAAATGGCTACCTGCCAGTTAGAATCTGTTTTCTAATCATTTGCCATCTAATGTATGAAAATAAATATATGGTTCAAGATATGAAATGAAATTTATAAACCTCTGTGTAGTGCTGAAATATTAAATCACATTATAGATGTGAGCTGCGAATGAGAACATCTTGATATATACATAAATGACAAGTGTGTCACTCAACCAGATCTCAACTTAGCTAATAAAGCATTTGGCTCATCTTGCTGTGGGAAAAAATGTCAATTTCTAAAGGTATAGAGGTAAAGTTCAGGATGTAGAAAACCAATACCAGTCTTATAACTGGACAGGAGGACTAAGCTGATCAGTCAGGCAAAGAGGAAAGTTTAATGGGAGGAATGGAGAAACCACCAGTCTGCCCTCACTTCTTGGGAACTGCATTTCTGCATCATCATAGGACCCAGGAGCCTGAGCACCACTTAGCTGGATGACTGGGGAAGGCATCCAGCAGAAAGGGACAGCTGATTTTGCAACTCGATGTGATACATTCTAAGGTAGATTTACTATTCAGTGGGCCACAAGGCTAGGCACACTCAGTTATACCAAGGTCATTTTTCTATTTACACAGGATAGATATCCCTCAGAACTCTAGGGGTTTGTATTATCTAATCCAGGGTCTTTGAAAGCTTAGTTTAGCCTTGGGTACTGTTATGGGTTGAATTGTGTCCTCCAGAAAGATATGTTGAAGTTCTGACTTCTAGTACTTGTGCATGAGACTTTATTTGAAATAGCGTCTTTGCAGATGTAATCAAGTTAAAGTGAAATCATATCGGATTAGAGTGGGCCCTTAATCCAATATGACTGGTGGTTTATTAAGAAGAAGGAAATTCAGAAACACACAGAGACACACAAGAGGAGAATGTCACATGACACCAGGGCAGAGACTGATGTGCTGTCGCTACGAGGCCGAGAGTGCCAAGGACTTCCAGAAACTGAAAGTGGCAAGGAAGCATCCTTCTTTACAGCCTTCAGAAAGACCAGGGCCTTATTGATACCTGCAGAATGTCAGACTTCCAGCCTCCAGAACTGTGAGATAATACATTTATGTAGTTTTAAGCCATCCAGTTTGTGGTACTTTCTATAGCAGTCCTAGAAAACTGATACAATCATCTTTACTCCAACAAAACACTTGCAGAACCCTGAAATATTAACCAAGTAAATGCGAAGTTGCTCTACTCAAAGCTGGGATGAGAAGTCACAAATCACCATCAGAAAAGTTCACAGTTTATTGCCCAGGGCGAAACCTGAGGCCCCTGTGAGGAGCGGTTAGCTGTCTCAAGGGCATGAATTAACACATGCTAAGTCTTTTAGTTTGATCTTTAAAAAATAATATTTTTAAATGATCACATATCATGAGTGTTCATCTAAAAAAATTTCTAGAAACTGAGGACAGCCGTGTAAGGAGAACACTGATCAAGCATCACAACGCCACTAGCTCCCCAGAAGCCCTTCTGACCCTTCCACACCCCAAATGATATCTCCTATCTCCACAGCTAGTTTGTCTCGTCCTTTTCATTTTTGAAATAATGAGTCTCTTAAATCAATTTTTTGAGGGAAGATGGTTCTCTTTTTTAAAAATTCAATGGATTCGTTGTCACTATTTCTTAATATCCACAATAAATTTTGTGTGTTTCTTGGGATGGAAATGATGGCATCAACCAGACCATGGCAATATCAAATCCATATGTAAAAATAATTTAGAAATATCCAGTTAAGAAACTTTTAATAATTATCTAATACGATTATATCTTTTTTTCTTCTTTTTAAATTTGTCAAGCCTACAATAGGTTATGCCTATGTATCTGAAAGTAGTTGTTATCTAGTTGTCTCATTAGGTTCAGGATATCTTCCAAAAACGCTTTTTTTTTTGCTCTCAATATGATATTTTTAGAATACTCTGCATGTGAGGAAGTTATATGTAAGGAAATTGAATCTAATTAACTAGCTTTAGTTTATTTATATGTACTCTCCTATTTAGATGACTGATAATATGTGTAAACAAAGTAATATTATTATTGTCCTATCTACATCTTTTCACAAAATTGATGAAGTGACTTCTAAAACTATCCAGCACTTGAGTAGTATTCATTTTGTGTCAAGTATTGCTCTAAATGCTTTTACATATTTTAAATTACTTAACCTCATAACAACCCAATGAGATAGAATGATTATTATTCACATTTTACCACTGAGGAAATAGGTCACAAGAGAATTTGAGTAAATTCTCCAAGGTTGCAGATAAATGGAGCTCTGATTCATGCCCAGGCTGGCTAACAGTTGGGAGTCCATTATCATCTTGCTATATAAGCTTTTAACAGAACAACATTCAATAAAGTAATAATATTATAGAAGTAAAAGTACAAAATAAATATAAAAAAGCCAACCATAAAGGTCCACACATTTCTGAGGTTAAGCTCCAAAATGTTTGCTATGAGTCTCTTCAGAGTAAACACGCAACAAACTCAAATCACTCAAATACATAGATCTTACAGAGACAATTTTTTTTTAATTGAAAAGAAGAGCAGCTTTTTAAAAAGCTTCTTCAAATATTGAATCTGAGAATTAATTCTTCAAATAACAAATGTCTTTATGCTTTGACCCAACAATTCTCCTACAGGGAATTTATCTAACAGATAGGCCTGCACACGTACAGAAATGACTCCTTTGCAAGACTAATCATGGAAACCTTGTATTTAGTAGAAAAGGGCTGAAAGTCACTCAAAGGTCTATTATTAGGGATCAGTTAAATAGAGACTATGCATTCTACATGCAGATATGAGAAGGACCCCAAAACACATTCTTAAATAAAATGAATGAATAAATGCCTACATCAAAGTATATAGCATGATACACTTTGTAAAATAAATTGAGAAACTAATGATGTTTACTCATATGTTAATGAAGATATACTGGAAGGATACATAAAAATAAAAATAAAAAAGGCAAAAGTCTTCTTTCTTTCAAATCACACATTTGCAAATCCCTGCTTTAAAAATATGTAGCAAATCTGACTATTTCTAGCATCCGTCCACTACAGCCACTCTGGCCCAAAGCACCACTTTCTCATGCCTGGACAGTTACAACAGCCTTCACCCCTAAACCTTTGAACCATTTCAACATGGAAGTCGGAGTGATCCTCTTAACAAGATATGTCACTCTTCTGCTTGCAACCAATCTCAGAGTAAAAATTAACCCTTATTATGACTTACAGAGCTTTATATAATTTGGCTCCAAGTTTCTGCTTTTATTTTACTCCCTACTAATCTTCCCCTAGTTCATTTAGCTGACCCTATGCTGTGTTTGGAATTAAAAACACTCATTAATTAATAAAACAGTACAAATAATGAAAATTTTTCTTTTACAATAAAACTACTAAACTGTCTATAGATGTTCTTATATTTAAATGTACATTGACAAGCATGAATACCCACATACCTACATACACAAACACTCATGCACACACACAAACATATATATAAATAGAGACATAGAGACATTATCATAATGTCAAGCACAAAATAGTGCTACGTTTTGTTTTTAGGGCTTCATGGAAGTCTCTTTGCATAGGAAAGAGACTGAAAAACCTGAAAACAATCTTGAGAATAAACTTCATTGGCTAGATAGGGAGGAATTTAGGAAATAATTTATAATAACGTAAGAGATTGGTTTGAAGTAATAGTAATATTACTAAATGTTTTAATTCCCTCCTTCTCACCGACTTTTCCTCCCTCTCATTAAAAAAGTTAAAGAGCTATTGTCAAATGTTAACAATTAATTGTCTAAACTTTTTTTCTTTCAATTGTTTTAATAGATCCCCAAATGCTTCAAGCCATCGAGCTACCTTCAATCTTGCGGTGATATTGAGGTATAATTTCTCACCTTATATCTTATGTGTGGAAATGACATTGAAATAAATTTTCCTTCTATGAAATAAGCATTTTAAATTCTGAATTTTTCTTTTGAGAAATAAATAACTTAAATTTCTGGGGGCAAAAAAAAAAAATCTCTGAAAAGAATCACTCCTCTGAATTAAGTGACTTAAAGTAAATTCTTCTTTCACATGTCAATGCTGAAAATAAACAAATGAATAACAGCAAGAAATAAAAAAAAAAAAACAGAACATATTTGCTACAGACATGGTTTGAACTTTGACTAAAATTATAAATACAAACCACCCCAGATAATAAAATTCAGTCTGAGTAGTGTTTTAGTTTAGAATAGTTTAATTGAGGAAGCTTAAAGATTTATTGTAAAAAGAAAAAAAGAAATATTAGAACCATACTTAAATCGAATTGGGGCTGAATTGTGGTTTTGGACCAAACCAGCTCTAGGATCTTTTCGGTAGCAGTTGACAAACTTTCATTCTAGCAGTCCACTGTTAAAATGACTCAGAGACTCCAATTCTGATTCTTTCAGATCTCTATGCCTCTGAGTTCTAATTGGTTAAGAATAAACATTCTGCCTCAGCTCATCTTTTTAAGTTGAGTCTCTCATGTTGTGGGTTGTTGCCCAGTATTCATTCCTCATGATCTAACCAGTTACTGCCAGGGAAGCAAGATGACATGAACCATCGCCCAAACTGTGGAATGAGCAAATGTTCCGAAAAAGGAACACAGAAGAGATAAATACCCAAAAGCTTATTTAACACACTGCAACCCAATATGTCTAATGTATGTTTCCCACTGACTAGCAGACAGCTAAGCAGATCAATAAATATTTGTAGAATAAATCTATGTGTGCTAGGCATATATGCTCATATTCTTGTGACATCTATCCAAAGCTGTTATTGCCCAACATCATCCCATGTTTGTAGGAACAACTTCGATGTAATCATCCCTCCCGCAATACAATATAATAGTTATATACGGTTTCTGAAACCATAAACAAAGTGTATACTGTTGTTCCATAGGATTGTTCCTAAAGTCACTGTCAGTCACTGAGTTTTCCCTGTACTCATTATACTCTAGTTTGGGGGTTGGCAAACTACAACCAGTGGTCCACATCCTTCCCACTACCTGTTTTTGCAAACAAAGTTATATTGGAAGACTACCATGCTCATTTATTTACATATCATCTATTCTGCTTTCGAAATACATTGGCAGAGTTGAGCAGTTGCGACAGAGTCGTTATGACCCACAAGCATAAAATATTTATTATCTAGCGCTTTACAGGAAGAGTATGCTGGCCACTGCTCTAGTTCATCTGTTCAGTTTATTCAACAAATATCTTATGAGTACCTACTGCAAGCTAAGCATTGGCTAAGGGCCAAAGATTTGAAAGTGAACTAAAGAAAATCCTTGGTGCATTACAAGTTAAGATGGCATAGAAACTCTGAGGAAGATTTGGGTGTTACAGATAAAAGCAGAGACGTGACAAAGCACTTGTGTATGCTCGGTGTCTAGGGTCAGTTATTGCCCTTTCACCCAATATAAAGTGAATCATGAAAAACTCTTCCAGTAGGGTGATATTTGAGGAAAAGTCTAAAAGAAATAAAGGAAAGATCAATGTAGATATCTGCAAGAAATATGATGTAAGGGAGGAAAAAAATACATTTTCTCTCTTAAAATAGAGTTTCAAAATACATGAAACAAAACTGAAAGAATTAAAGGGAGAAAACAGAAATTTAAGGTAATAGAGATCAAATCAATGGTTTGAACTGTGTGGAAGATCATCAATAAAACAGAAGAGTTGCACATATTATTAGGCAATACAGATATCTATAGACCCCTCCACATAGCTGCATCAGAATACACATTCTTCCCAAGTATTCATGAAACGTTCTTTAGGATAGATCATACACTGGGCCATAAAACAAGTCTCAGTGAAATTAAAAGATTGAAATCATACAAAGTATAGTTTCAACCACATGGAATTAAAGTAGAAATCAGTAACAGAAGGATATTTGCAAAATTCACAAATATGTGGAAATGAAACAATGCATTGCTATGTACCATTGGGCCAAAAATAAATCAAAAAGGAAATTAGAAAATACTTTGAGATGGATAAAAATAAAGATATAACATATCAAAACTTACAGGATGCAGCTAAAGCAGTGTTTAGATAGAAATTTACAGATGTAAGTATTTAAATTAAAAAAGAAGAAAGATCTCAAATCAATAATAACCTAACTATTGAAAAAAGAAGAGGAAACTAAATCTAAAGCAAGCAGAAAAATAAAAAATAAAAATTGAAACAGAACTAAATGAAAACGGTTAGAAAATTAATAGTGTAAATCCATGAACCAAGAGTTGATTCTTTGGAAAGATCAATAAAATTGACAAATCTTTAGCTAGTCCAACTATGAAAAAAAGAGAGAAACTCAGATGACTAAAATAAGGAATGAAGTAAGAAACTTTACCAACCGCGCAGAAAAAAAATTTAGAAACAGTTATTAATATCTGTATGCCAACAAATTAGATAAAATGAATGTTTCTAGAAAGATAAAAATAACCAAACTTGCTTAAGAAGAAATAGAAAATCTGAATAAACCTATAGCAAATAAAGAGATCAAATTAGTAATTACAAGCATCCCACATAGAAGAACCCAGGCCAAATGGCTTCACTGATGAATTCCACCAAACATTTAAAGAATAATTAGTACCAATCTTTCACAAGAAGAGAAAGGAACACATTATTAACTCATTTTTATGAGGCTAGTATGACCCTGATATCCAAACCAAGCAAATTATCAAAAGAAAAGGACACTATAGACCAATATATGTTTTTTTAATGCAGAACTTCTCATCAAAAACTAGCAAACAAAATCCAGTAACATATGGAAAGATTTATACAGCATGACCAAAGGAGATTAACCTCAAGAATACAGGTTGATTTAAAAACCAAGGTCAAGAATAAAATACTCCTACCCCAGCTGTAAAAGACACTTGCCTCTGAGAATCTGGAAACAATGAAATGCAAAATAATTAAAAATCAAATGAATAATTGTGTTCCAAATTCATGATGATATATTAATATTTTGTAAATAAAATATTTATACCAGAAACCCTTTGTCCATAAGAACCAATATCAGAGTTTATAATATTTGGAAACTGAAGAAATAACCTATGTCAGACAAACTCGGGCCAAAGGCCCATTTATAACCAGAACTTCATTTGTAAGTTGAACCTGACCTCAGTCAGGTTACTATTGTGTCTGGATACAGGTATTACATTGTCTCAGGCACTAGTAGTTGGTTCACTTTTCTTCCTTCAAAGAGCAGACACCAAGATAAAAAATTTACAGGTCATATCAGAAGGGGTGACAAGAAAGTTTCATGTGACACTCTTGTCAGATTGTAGGCTATTACTTTTACAGCTACTCCCCAGACTCCCTGTATTCAAGGGTTCTGGGATGATGAATAAACTCATGTCTAAAAACTATCAGACTAACAAACTAGTTTGAATCAGAGGACCTGTTTTCAAATCTAGCTGTTGCAATTAAACAAATGAGCGAGAAAGAAACAATAAGAATAACAAAACCTTAAACTTAAATCTTTAATAGACAGCCCTTTGAGTATATTTTTCCCCATGATAAAACTCTAGTCAGTATTGAAGTGCTAGAAATCTCTGCATGTCTGGCCACTCCCTGAACCAGGACGACTTACTTGTCTTTCCTCTGCTCATTATAAATGATCATCTATTGGCATGTGCTACTTAACTGTCTCTTCTTGACCAGGAGATTTTTGATTTTTCTCTCAAATCTATTGAACTTGACATTGAGTTGCCATTTTCTCCACTAAGATTGTTGGGTGAGAAAGAATTGTCAAAATTGTCAATTCTAGTGTGACAGGATCTTTTTTGACAATTGCTTATAACAATAGGCAGAAGAAAATACAGTAATAATTCAAAGTTAACAGACAGCATACACAGGATAGATAAGCCTAACATTCACAGCTCCTGAGGTCTTTAAATTCCTTCATTTAAATTGTGATGATGACTTTCGATGTCAGCTATCATAAGCCAGCCTTGGATGCAAATTTTTATCAATTGATTCAGCAAATTCTTGCATTCACAGCTGGCTGCCTACAGTACTACACTGAAGGCAGAATCACTGGCATGAGACACCAGTAAAATTAATTTGGCCGAATGTAAAATTATAGTCTGTTTTGGTAATATTTGTCAAAATGTAAAAGATACATTCTGTTTTGCCAAGAAGTTCCACTTGAAAGAATTCATTCTTCAGATACTCTGGTATAAGATCTGAAAGATGTATATAAAAATGTATTTACTAAAGCATTTTATAGTGATAGCAAAACTTGGAGACAAAAATTGAATGGAGAATAGGTTTAATAAGTTACAGTGTTTCAATACAATAGAATTCTAAGCATTCTTTTAAAAAATAAAGCACATCTACACACACTGTGTTAGTAAGTACTCATGATAATTGCTTTTATTAAAGAAAAATGAAATAAAGTTAAAACAGTATAAATAATGTGTATAAAGTGATATCATTAATGTACTATATTTGTTGAATATCAACAATATTAGCAATGGCTACCTGCCTTTAGAGGCAGGATTATGAGTAGGAGAATCTTTTATTATTTACTTTCTTTACTTTTATACATTTGATTCTTACAAAGACAAAAGCTAATTCTGTTATTTATTTAAAAATGAAAATTCAAACAATGATAGAAAATTACATAAAATTATGTCCAACTTTTCATAGTAGAAGAGACATGAAACTTCTTACTTTTCTATTTTACTTCTATATCTATGCTCCCCAGGGTTTACCTGGATTAGTTCTGTTGTCAATGGCACATGTTTGTAAAATAGGAACTTTCTTTGGGTTTAGGGGTGCATTTTGGAAGAGTAGACAAAAGAGATTGATCATTTACTGGTGGCTTCCTGAAAATTCTGCTTTGAAAAAAAACAGATCTAGCCAGTTCTAGATGCCAATGTCTCTGAGATGTCACAATCAGAACTGATTGAAAAACTGCCATACACGTATGATAAATGAAGAATAATCCGAAATTCTTATGTGGGTAATTTTAATTTAGCAAAGGATTAACTTGTGTTAATTTACTGAAAGCCAATAATTAGAGACCATACCTCATGACTGAACACATGAAATCATGAACACGTCCAGCGGGTCGTTTTTATTGTGAGCGTTAGTATAGATTCCCAGGGACCATTGGTGAGCTGTACCTCCTGAAGCAGATTCAGCACTCACTAAGTCTGAAGAACAGGGGTGCAAGAATGTAGCTCTGGAATTGGGCTCCTTGATTTACAATCCACGTAATGAGAATCAGCTTTTTAAATTGTATTATCGGATGAACGGTAGTACCTATCTTGTAGAGTTTCTATGAGAATCAAATAAGTGGATATGGTAAAGTATTGAGTGTGGCTTAATTAACTAAAGTTGTCACTATTATTTCATCATTACTTTAGATATAATAAACGCAGGGCCCTGTGAATATGTCCTTCAGTCTCAGTCGTTTATTCAATTCCTTTACAAAAAAAAAAAATGCAATAAACAAAACTCTTACTGTCAGAAAAAAAAAAAACCTCATTATTTACTTATCTGAATAGTTTCAAGATATGAATACAAACTTGAAAATATGATTAATGATTTGATATGAATTTTCTAAACCCTGTGGAATTGGTTAGCAAGTAAGAAACATTTTTCCATTATATATTAGCATTAAAAAATAGTTTGGCACTCAGACGAATACATTCTGGCAATCATTTCAGATGCTTTCTTAAAGCAAAGTTTGTCAAACAACATTCACTTATGTCATTTTGGTTGTGAATTAATTGCCGGAATCTATCCTTATCAGAGAAAACACTGAAATATTATTTGCCTTTCTGCCTACATTAGGGTGGCCCAGTATAGGCTGCAGTAATAAATAAACCTTAAAATGTCATTGACTTGTCATAACAAAGGTTTATTTCTTGCTCGTGCCAGTTTGGGCAGCCTCTTCCAGCTTCAGCTACCGTTTCTGGAACAGATGGCCTCTAAATTTTTTGGAGAGAGATCTGAAGGGACATTCAAGACGTTTCTAAAAGCAAGGCAGGCCTGAAATCAGTCTGTATCATCTGGCCCACATTTTGCCGACTGAGTCCAGGAAGATAGGCTGACCCTCACTGCATGGGAGGCTGCTGTTTAACCTGGTTGTGTGCTTTGGAAAGAAAGATAGATGAGTGGAGAACTCAGATCTTGTCTCTGTCATACAAATCCACATCCACACACGATTTGAAATTCTCCTTGTTGGTGAGTCTCAAAACTGAAAAGCAGAATTATTTTATGTTGATGAGAATAGGGTCTGGCACAGCAGGAGCTTCAAGAATCCTGGTGGATTAACTGATGTAGAACTACAAAGTTTGTTAAACTAAACAATGTTGAACTGATTGCTTCTAGTACATACTGATTACAAAAAGTTCCCCTCATTTAGGACTTTGTTTTCAGATATAATTCTTTTTTGAAAACAATCAATTACATGCAATATTATTTGCATTACATTATTTTATTTTAAAATGTATCACATTAGTATGATTCATCAAAATTATATTTACTCTTACTTCTGATTTCTGGGAAACAATACAGGTTTTCCACTTTGGCTAGTGTTAAATGTGTTTCTTTTCAAATAAATACATTAAAATAAGACAGTTTTATGTATAGTATATTAAATAGCTAAACATATAGGTATACAAACACATAGTAAAAATTGCGACTGCTTTCCTCAAATAATTGAAGTTTGGAAATCACATGTCTAAAAAGTACCATATATTAGTTATAAATTTAAAATAAGGCTAATGCTTGTAGGTAACCATTAGAGACAGTAGCTCATTTGAAGTAAAGCCAATACTAAAAACGGCAAATGAATTCACAACTTATTTCACACATCTCTCCTTAATATTATGTAAGGCACATAAATTTGCATACATTATTCATTGTTATTTAAGTTAATAGTTAAGTTTAAAACAAAGTGAACAAAAACAATACCTGAATTGGCTTATTTTCTCCACTTGTTCTCAAAAAGGCCAAGTATTTAACATTCCCACTGTTCGTATTTATGTGTGTACATGCATGTTTGTGTGTGTATGTTTATGAAATGTTCTTTAAATGAGAATGGAAAAATACCACTCTCAAGAAATTGTATTTCACATTAAATAAACTTAATAGCTATTCGAAATTTTTACTGAGAGTCATACATTATTGAAAAGTTAGTCAATGTAATACTGAGATGTTATAAATAATATGTATTACTGTAATTCAGGATAAATGTTGGTTTTCAACAAATATTTATTATCTGACCAGTGTGCTAGATTCTGGGATGACAATAAAACAGGCTTAGTCCTTAAGAATAAAGAGGATGGCACACATTTGTAAGTCAATATGCTAAATGCCAGAGAGTAGTGTCCATTGATCATCTTGAAGCCATATGAGGGAATATCTAAATCTATTTGGGAGAACGCAGTTGGGGGTGTACATTTATCAGAGATAAATTTATGATTGTATTACATTAAGAATGAATAAGACTTTTCTAGGTGTTCAAGTGGGGTAAAACTATTACAGACTACATATGTGTGTGTGTGTGTGTGTGTGTGTGTGTGTGTATCACCAATGTACAAAGATAGTATATTTGAGAAACACAAACTACTTCAGTATAGCTGAGGGAAGGGAGAGGATAAGGAATAGTCGGGGCCAGTTACATAATTTGCAGAGCCCAGTGCAAAATGAAAATGCGCAGCCTTTTCTGGGCTTATGTGTGTGTAGGAGTGGGGAATTAAGAACCTCCCCCTCTCACAGGCTTGCTGTCCTATTCCCTAAAGGATAGTATCTTTCATGTTGGAATGACCCGTGTGCTCTGCACACCTGGATTGGAAGTGGGAGCAAGATTCCCACCATGTCATCTGCCAGATCATCAAGTGTACGGCCTGTGGTGCTGCTGCTTGCTTAGACGTGGCAGCCACAGCCCTGCCCTGCCTTGCTCTGAGTGCCACACGGAGTGTGTTTGAGCCCTACCCTTCTCTACTCTCCCCATACACACACTCAGGACACTGCCGAGGCCAAAAGCAAAGACAGATAAATGCAAGCATGATTCCACTATCGCAACTCAGTCATCATCCCCTGTGAGAGGAGCAGAAGTTACTATGGGGTGTGAGAACTTGTCCTGTAGGTGGTGGATGGACCATGTATGAACCTACTGTTCAAGTCTCTGGTGCATTATTCCATAGAACTTCACCTACAAAACACAAATTCAAATATAAAAATAGTAAGCATTCAAAGACAGTAACTGCCAAATATTAAACTTTAACTTCCTTTGCCCATGATACCTTGGGCAAAAAAAAAAAAAATCAGACTGAGCAGAAGTAAGGGCTGCCTGTATTTTCATACTGATGTGCTCGGACTGTACATTTACAAAAAGGTAAATGTACAGCATTAAAGGAATTTTTTTTTTAATATAAAGGGCAAGTAGCAGTAGTAGTATAATCATTGAAAAGAAGTAGAAATCAAGAGTCAGAAATGTAGATTTCTCAGATTAAAAGTTGCATTAAAATTTATTTCAAACTTTAATTTTTATGACTGAATAAAGCTCACAATCACTATTATAGCTATGACTTTATTGGGTTATATTAGTAGAAGCATCTGATGATTTAATTTAAAATTGTGAAGTGCTAGATTTCTAAGGATTAGATTTCTTTTGTATATTTAATACATGAAACCAAGAGATGAATATTCCTAGTTTACTATGAAACTGGGAGATAAATATTACTAAAATACAAAATCTCAGTACATCACTGTCTTCCTATAAATTGATATTTACCATGGAGATTATATTTAAAGACTTTCTGTTACAAATGTGTATACAACTTTGTTAGAAACCAATAAATAGACTGCACTAAAATCACAGGATACTACAACTTATGAGTCTTAGAAATTACCTCCTGGAAAATAAAAACTCACACCCCTCCAGAATTTTATAAAATCAAAGTCATGATATTGTCAAACAGCTTATTTGATAGAAATATCGGCACATTAATAACCCGATTTTCCAAATTTATAGGCCAATACTTGTATGCTAAATTTAAAGTCATTATCTTCACTGAGACAGTCACCTAATTTTTTCTAGCATTTAAATACCG